>NC_079172.1:14069884-14207384 GCF_947568905.1 Ostrea edulis
CATTTAACCATGCATATGTTTTATTCTATTTTCCTACGACTTCAAACTTCTAGCATTTACATACACTATAATGAAGCTGCCTATATGCTTTGGTTGTAATTAAATATACAGGTAACACACAATACATTAATTGGAAAGGAAGAAAAACTCATATCATTTTTAAGGAATGAAAATACTATCCCTTATGTATAATACATTTGATGGAATGAAATGTTATACGGGTCATTCATTGCCTAATGTTTCTCTCTGTAACATCTGTAAATTATATATGATGCAGGTTTGATAGCCCATTCACTATTTTCACCTTTCAGTGATGAAATGTTATACATGTTCCAAAGGAAAAAAGAATAGTGACTGCACCAAAATAGAGGAATGCAAGAAGGATGAAGAGGTAAATAGTGAAAAGCAAACCAACCCACTTTTTTTTTAAATGTGCAAACATGTGATTCTGAATATATCACAAATTGATATTGTTAAATTACATATGCAGTGAACAGGTGTTTCACTTGTAAAATGTTAAACTGTTACAATATAATCTTGATAGTTCAAAATACGTTTTATTATTATTGATAACAATCTGAGAATCTCTTGAATTCAACAGTCTTGTGAAACTAAAATCCGACGAGACAAAGCTGAAATCAGTAAGAAATGCGTAAAGACAAAATACTGCAAGGCCAAATGTGACAAGAAAGACAAAGAATGTACCCTTTGTTGCACTGGAGAACTCTGTAATAAGAACCAAGGTGATATATCATAGATATACAAATATATGTATCAATGCTTGTTATGAATTATTGTAAAGGTGCAAAGTGCGATTTTGACGATGCTTTTGTGTGTTAGGATACGCTGAATTCAAGTCCTGGGGATCTTGGTCGTCCTGTAGCAACAAATGTGGAGGAGGCAAGCAAAGTAGAACGAGGACTTGTTCATCTACTGGTGATGTTCCTTGTTCAGGTGATACCAAGGAGGAACAAGACTGTAACAATCAGGCCTGTCGTAAGTACAACAATCCAGCTATTTTAACCTATAATGATCCCATTGATATCGATAGGTAAATCCTATTAACATTGTGTATCTGATGTCAAGCTATAATGAGATTGAATCTTCACTTTTCATATTAATGTACACAGGAAAAACTGTTTTGAAGTCTTCTCTAGAACAGCAGGGTCATGTTATTTATATTGGTATTGACACATACCCATGAAGTACGGTTATGTCCCTTTTGGCGATAGTTTGGGACATAATATGGGATAAAAATGTTTCATGCAATAAAAAAAGTGGGTTTTTTTTAATTCACAAAAGCTGAACGACGACAGGGCCAATGTGACTTAGGTTAGGGGTGTGATCCATGGACCTCTTGTTTTAAATGCTTTACGATACTATGTCATGCTTGTAATCTTTCTGCAATGTCATCAGTCTGATGCTGTTGTGAATATTGTATAATGATTTTGGGTAGACGGTCCTGTAAACCCCACTGAATACGTCTCATGATGTTGGACCTGAAGTTGTATAACGATTTCATCGTGTGATTTATACATTCCCATGGAACAATCGATATTTCTTGGTACAATATGGAATGAAAATACAATTTATATTAGCTCAACAATAATGTGTATAACTAGTTCGGTATTCTACTGATAACCTTTGTGATACGACCATTTGAACAGGATAGATTCTGATGCTTTAGTGACTTTGATATTGACTTTTGATGCTCGTGCTAGTTACCCTTTGAAGTACCGGGATGTAGTCGAAGAATTTGCTAGGTGGTGTATATGAAGTTGAAAAGGTCGTTTCGACAGAGCATACCCTGCGTCCTACATGCGTTTCTCATTATCCTTAATATTGTCTCCAGCTTATTTATCTAGAAGTAAAAGGAGATTGTTATATAGTGTGTATAAACCCATCTAACACTACTACGTTCACCAACCTTGCGTTTCACACCCATTAAAGTTACTTTTCGAGAATGACAATATTTCTTAAAACTTTTCAAGTAATCTGTCAGGAAGAAACCTTTGATAATAATTCAGCGCAATTAATGAGAGAGACGTGGAATAAAATGGCCACTCTCGTCTGTGATATTTGTGTTTCACAACTATACTTATATTCATTATTTTAGTAATGAGGTGTTATACTTGTTCATATGGAAAGAAGAACAGCGATTGCACAAAGATGGAGGAATGTAAAAAAGATGAAGAGGTAATTTCAGATCAGCTCATATGTCTATTGATAACTTCATTGTTATTTCGGATTTGAAACATTTCGGTTGAGCATCACTGAAGAGACATTATTTGTCGAAATGCGCATCTGGTGCATCAAAATTGGTACCGTATAAGTTTTACATAACAACATTTTGGAACTGAATAACTACATCTAAAGAGAATTCATTTACATTAACGTCGTTTAGTTTCAAGACACTAGCCAATAATACATTTCACAAGTTCTAAAATTAAAATTTTCATTGAATAATAATAATCATTACAAATAAAATGAGTTACACGATCTGTGATATTTTACAGTCTTGTGAAACCAAGATTCGTAGAGACAAGGCCGAAATCAAGAAAAAGTGCCAAAAGACTAAATATTGCAAGGCCAAGTGTGAGAAGAACGACAAAGAATGCACGCTCTGTTGTACTGGGGATCTCTGTAATAAAAACCAAGGTGAAATATAGCTGATTAGAAAATATGTTATAGCTATATACTTCAAGGATTCAATGAAAGTATCTACAGTGTGATTGTAATTGAATGGTTTTTTTTTTATCAGGATACGCGGAATTTAAATCCTGGGGATCTTGGTCGTCCTGTAACAAAAAATGTGGAGGAGGCAAGCGAAGTAGAACGAGGACTTGTTCATCTACTGGTGATGTTCCTTGTTCAGGTGATACCAAGGAGGAACAAGACTGCAACAATCAGGCCTGTCGTAAGTTCTAACATTACAGCTGATTTAACGTATAATGCTCCCATTGCCTGTATGATAAATCAATCGATAGAAAACTTCCGAATCATTCGGATAAGTGGTGCCAAGTCAAGGTGCAATAATGAGATAACTTCAAACAGTAGAGATTGTATTATGATCAGGTAGAGAAACTTAAGCTTTCTTTAGAACACCTTTTTTATATACATTGTGAGACTAATTTATGTGATGTTTAAAATGGACAGGTGTTGTGTAAATTGTATCATGATATGGGGTTTACGACCCTCTTCAGTCCACTCAACCTCGTGTCATGAGGATAGACCTGTTGTTGCGTAACCAAATCAAGGTGTAATTTATTGAACCTCATCAAGCAACTAATTTTCATGGTGGAATTTGTACGTGCATTTTGGAATGAAAAGACAGTTTGATATGTTACTCTCCTTTGCAATTTTACTAATAATCTTTGTGGTAAGACCTGGACATTGATACAAGTCACCGTTCGCGACGGGTGTGACCGGTCGACAAGGGATAGGCACATGGTCCCACCTCTGGTGTGTCCAGGGGTCCGTGTTTGCCCAACTATCTATTTTGTATTGCTTATAGGAGTTATGAGATTGATCACTGTTCGTTATCTTCACCTTTCATACACTTACTGAGTATTGTATGAAGTACAGGGATGCTGGAGAAGAATTTGATAATTGGCGGATGTAATGCTGTGGACAAGGTCTTTTCAACAACACTAACCTTGTTATGATGACATTTTTTTTATTTGTTCCTATCGAAATCCTAATATAGTTTGTTGTTATTTATGTAGAAGTAAAAGAGATTTGCTATTTGTTGTGTGCAACCATTTTTATATGCAATCATATAACTTTGCAACTACCTCCATTTATCGTTAATACCAACATTTCCTGAACGCATTTACTCTTCTGTAAGTGGGAATCTTGAGAGGAATTTAGTAGAAGATCAATAGCTCTCACAAGCGATAGTTGTGTTTCACAAGCATGGATATATTAATCTTTTCAGCAATGAGGTGCTATACTTGTTCGTATGGGAAGAAGAACAGCGACTGCTCAAAGACGGAGGAATGCAAAAAAGATGAACAGGTATTTCAAGATCACCTTAAAGGTTTATTGATGAGCAACTGTATGTAGGGAAGGTTATTAACATCTACGTCATTCAATTTTAAAGTACTAATCAATAATTGAGTAGAAAGTAATAAGCATTAAAGGACATATTACATGTTTCCAAAGTATACAAAATTATATGCATTTTGTCTTTCTTATGTGTATAGTAATGAATTCTAGAGTTTATACACCGAAATATTGCAATAATTAGCCACAATAGGGACTTAAATCTAATCCCCGATGTCAAAAAAGTATCATTAGTTAGTTAAATAATCACATGGTAGAGTGACGTCATATACGACCTTCTTCGATCAACTGATTATGAAAGTAGCGTTAGATATTTCTTAAAGTTCGCGTTTTTAGGGGCCTAATTAATTCACCATGGACAACATTTATTTCGATGTTGACAGATTTACCGAGTCTTTTATGTTTTAGCCACCAGTGCATATAAATAGCAATGTATATACCCAAATGTAACGAGGAAAGCGAGTATGAGATCGGCAATTGCGAGGGAAAATGTTTACATGGTTCGCTGTCTAAACACTATTTGGTAATGTTATTCTTTTAACATATGCAATTAGAGTTGCTGTAAAAAAATAAACAGTGCATTTATTTTTGGATTAGATATATTATGATACGATACATCATTGACAACTACGCCTAGCTAGGCCTATCCTCACGGGTGCATTTCGGGGAAAAAATGAATAAAAATGATAAAATTTATAGTTCTTTATTTGAATCTTATTTATTTTTTTTAATCTACACGTCGTTAGGGAGTGGGAGCACGGCGTTTATAACTTATTCGTACTGTGCGTCTTGTTGTTGTAAACGCAATCATTAAAAAATGAAAGCATTATACATGTAATTCAATTCAAAGTTAGGAAATACAATATTTTATTATTTATAATTAAAAGTTCGATCGTTTTTTATCCTTATAATTTTTGTAAATCTACCAGTTGGTAGAAACTGGGAGCACAATTTATATGTTGTTATAAGGTGAAGGTCAGTTACAGTGCGAATTAGTATTGAATTTTAAGACCAGAACGGAGTGCATATGCTATAGGCCTAGCAGTGCTTGGTTTCGGGAAAAAAACCCATTTTTTATCTGGGTCTCTGTCCAACTCCTTTTTGAAAAAGTACATGGACAAAGGCTAGTGTTTTTTATGGCAAAGACCTTGCGCCGACAAAACAAAAAATAGCCACGTCTTTTCCTTCATACATTCCTTCGAAAATTGAAAAAAGCCCCAGTCTAAATCCTTTCTACTGACTGCTAGTACACCCTTAAACGGCACAAAACACCCTAATGCAATGTTATTTACAAGCCGTTAACGTGATGAATGACTTTTTTGACGATTAAATCTAATCTGTGTATGAATTGGCTAACAATTCCTTTCAAACCTTATCGCTCGAGGTCGCTTATGACGTTACACATAATAGCGCGTAAAATATCGAAGTAAATATGCATATCGCAAGATTTGAATTTCATCACTTTCAAACTCGACAACTACGCAAACTGTTTCATTTAAAACACATGGAAAGTAGTTTTAGGCATGAAATGAATTGATTTTGCTGAAAAAATTTAGAAGATATAGAAAAATGCGATGTGTCCTTTAATTTTACAATGAATAAAGAAATTCTTATCTTAACATCTATCCTTTTTAGTTGATAAATTCTGAAACGCTTGCTCCAGAGTTACTGTTTGGACCTTTCATATAGCTTGATCTATGAGACGAAGTCCAATATAATGGAATCGTATTTAATAAGCAAATATTGTGAAATTAATTCAAAACCTACGTTCGTTTTCGATAAACTACCTTGAAATAACAAAACTATAAACATGGTTATGTCAACAAACGGAAGCATTTGAAGCTGAGAGTTTTCGGGTCACATGGGGCTTTGATAAATGTTTGAAGGTATGTTTGGACACAAGTATAGTGGGAAAATATGTTAGGAATTTTTTGATACTATATTATTTTTGAGACAGCGATGCAAGAATAACGATACAAGACCTCAACAGTGTACATTTTTGTCTACGCCGTAAATCGAAGGTTTTTATAAAGGGGGAATCTGTAACTCTCTGGTCTGTCCCAATATTTACCAATAGAGCTACAGATCTGCAGCCGTATGGAAATTTCCATAACGAAACGCCCAGAACGAGGCAACACCATAGATGCTTAGGTAAACAATTAATCGCACATTCTAGGGCATTTACGACAAGCAAAAAAAAAAAAAAAAAAAAAAAAAAAAAAAAAAAAAAAAACAACAAAAGAAAACCCCAACATAAACCCGAGAAGTTGCGATTGATTTATAACATGATCAGCATAAAGTTTATGTAGGTGTTCAGTGTTAGTTATACTTATAATAGTTTTGCCTAGGCATACATATATTATTTTATAAAGATTTATAATTATATTGCGTATATGAATCTCACTTACCGAAACCCCACCCCTTAGACCAACGATCTGAAAAATCGACAAATTTGTGAATACGATATTCATATGATATTATCTTTGTTCGTAATGTTTTACCCGTGCTTATATACGTCATTGTTATGACTTTTTGTAATACTTAGTTTACAGTAACTGATATGTACAAACACATGGATAAACACATTTAAGTTTTTATTCTGAATGAACATGTTTTGTGATGACACATATCTTGAAACTAAGTAATGAGGAGAAAACTGTTCAATATGTAAGGTATCAAATGGTCCGGGACTGTTCTGGACAGTGTGCGCCGTATAGCTTAATTTTTTTTACCGAAATTAGGTTGGACACTACCTGGCAATGCCCAAGAATCCAGGTCATTGTTAACAATTTAGTTATTTTTCCGTTTGTATTCCAAATAGTACATTGTGTTTTCGATTGTTGCATTTGACGACAAAAAACCACGTGCATTCATAAATCTGCCCTTAAATTGTCGCACTGAACAAAACCTACCAGTATATTATATATATCCGCAATAATTAAAGTTTTAAAATTATGAAAGACCGACTTTTGTCTTTAATCAACTATTTGGCATGACGGATTGTGATTGCATTAATAAAATCATCCCATTTTCAATACGGATATAGATCATTTATGTTATGAAGGAACAATTAATTTGGAGCTCCGACTGACTTCCTAATAATGAAGTTTCATTTACCGTATATGATATCAGTAAAGTAGCTAATACACGCAATTAGTCAAATAATGTTCCTAAATTCATATGAATTAAAGATACCGTTTATTCAATTCATGTACACAATTCAAACATGCATTGAAAAGGTCTTTCGTCTGTGATTTCCCTCGCTTGTGCGGGGTTCATCTAGTTCTTCAAATATGAAATGAGTTACATGATCTTTGATACTTTACAGTCTTGTGAAACCAAGATTCGTAGAGACAAGGCCGAAATCAAGAAATCCTGCAAGAAGACTAAAGACTGCAAGGCCAAGTGTGACAAGAAAGACAAAGAATGCACTCTCTGTTGTACTGGGGATCTCTGTAATAAAGACCAAGGTGAAATATAACTGATTAGAAAATATATCCTAGCTATACACTTGAGGGATTCAGTGGAAGTATCTACAGTGTGATTGTAATTGAATGTTTTTTTTTTATCAGGATACGCCGAATTTAAATCCTGGGGATCTTGGTCGTCCTGTAACAAAAAATGTGGAGGAGGCAAGCGAAGTAGAACGAGGACTTGTTCATCTACTGGTGATGTTCCTTGTTCAGGTGATACCAAGGAGGAACAAGACTGCAACAATCAGGCCTGTCGTAAGTTCCACCGCAACAACTGATTCAACTTATAATGCTCCCATTACCTGTATGATAAATCAATCGATAGAAAACCTCCGAATCATTCGGATAAGTGGTGCAAAATCAAGGTGCAATAATGAGATAACTTCAAACAGTAGAGATTGTATTATGATCAGGTAGAGAAACTAGTTTTTCTTTAGAACCTTTTATATGCTTTAGAGACTAATCTATGTGATGTTTAAAAATGAATTGTATCTTGATATGGGGTTTACGACCCTCTTCACACCACTCGACATTGTCTCATGGGGTAGGTCTGTAGTCGTCTCACCACATCATGGTCTATTGTATTAAACCTCATCAAACAACTAATTTGATGGTATGATTAGTATGTGTATTGTTGAATGAAAAGTCTGTTTAATATTTAGCTCTCCTTTGAAATTTTCTTAATAAGCTTTGTGATAAGACCTATGCAGGGTAAATTTGATGAACCAGTGACCTTGACATTAAATATTGATACACTTACTGAATATTGTATGAAGTACAGGGATGCTGGAGAAGAATTTGATAATTGGCGGAAGTAATGCTGTTGACAAGGTCTTTTCAACACCAACAACCTCGCTATGTCGACATTTTGTTACATACTGTAGATTCATTAATATACAGGAGAAATTTATTTTTGCATTATTTCGCAAGAGGCATCATTCGTGACATAAAATTTCCTGTTGTTAAAGAACATGCAATAACTCTTAATTAACAGACCACATGCGAATTCATATCCACGCGATTTGACGTATAGAAGCCCTTTCGCCATATCAAGCACTCGCGTAAAATAACAAATTTACAGGATTTGATTTTTTTTTAAATCATGATATTGTTTATAGCTATTTATATAGAAGTAAAATGGATTTTCTATTTAGTGTTTGCAAACATTTTTGAAATGGCTGCAGTCATAAAATCGTGCGCCTTACATTCATTTATCAAGAATATGGTCCCGTGGGGATCCGGGTTAAAATAGGTCCTCAGTACCCTTGCTTGTTGTACGAGGCGACTAAACGGGGCGGTGCTTCGGATGAGACCGCAAAACACCGAGGCCCCGGGTCACAGCAGGTGTGGCACGATAAAGATCCCCCACTGCTCAAAGGCCGTAAGCGCAGAGCATAGGCCTACATTTTACAGCCCTTCACCGGCAGTGGTGACGTCTGCATATGAGTGAAGGATTATCGAAAGGGACGTTAAACAATATTTAATCAATCAATCAATCGAGAATATGAACATTGCTTAAACGAATTTACTCTTCTGTAAGAGAGAATCTTTGGGGGAATTTAGTATGTAAAACTTATACGGTACCAATTGTGATGCACCAGATGCGTATTTCGACAAATAATGTCTCTTCAGTGATGCTCAACCGAAATGTTTGAAATCCGAAATAACTATGAAGTTTTAGATCTAAATATAGCCAAAAACAGCGTGCCAAACAAGTGGAGCCAAATTCGTCCAAGGATAAGAGCTATGCATGAGGGAGATAATCCTTAATTTTGAAATGAATTTCTAAATTTTATAACAGCAATTAAATATACATCCGTATTTTCAAGCTAGTAACGAAGTACTTAGCTATACTGGGCTGTAGAGACCCTCGTATAAAACGAATTGCTCTCGCCAGCGATATTTGTGTTTCACAAGCATGGATATATTAATCTTTTCAGCAATGAGGTGCTATACTTGTTCGTATGGGAAGAAGAACAGCGACTGCTCAAAGACGGAGGAATGCAAAAAGGATGAACAGGTATTTCAAGATCACCTTAAAGATTTAGTGATGAGCAACTGTATGTAGGGAAGGTTATTAACATCTACGTCATACAATTTGAAAGTACTAATCAATGTGTTTAAATGTACTACAATTCGATTTTAGAACAAATAAAGAAATCCAGATCCAAACATTCTTCAATTATGAAATGAGTTACATGATCTTTGATACTTTACAGTCTTGTGAAACCAAGATTCGTAGAGACAAGGCCGAAATCAAGAAATCCTGCAAGAAGACTAAAGACTGCAAGGCCAAGTGTGACAAGAAAGACAAAGAATGCACTCTCTGTTGTACTGGGGATCTCTGTAATAAAAACCAAGGTGAAATATAACTGATAAGAAAATATATCTTATCTATACACTTGAGGGATTCAGTGGAAGTATCTACAGTGTGATTGTAATTGAATGTTTTTTTTTATCAGGATACGCCGAATTTAAATCCTGGGGATCTTGGTCGTCCTGTAACAAACAATGTGGAGGAGGCAAGCGAAGTAGAACGAGAACTTGTTCATCTACTGGTGATGTTCCTTGTTCAGGTGATACCAAGGAGGAACAAGACTGCAACAACCAGGCCTGTCGTAAGTTCTAACATTACAGCTGATTTAACTTATAATGCTCCAATTGCCTCTATCATAAATCGATTGATAGATGAATCATGATTAATCCCCAAATAGCATAGGTGCACTATAAACAAGGATTTGATAGCGTCAAGCGACAAATACAAACCAGGTTTGGAAAGAATGATGGTGATATTGTCAGACTATCGTTAATTTAGCACCTCAATCAAGTCCATATCGGGATAAACATAAAGTGTGAATCACAGTAAACGGCTTTCTATTTGGATTATCATGAGTCAGCAAAGCTAGAGATGTTGAGTATTTTGAACCTCCTGATTGGTATATTGACATCATAACACTAAACAACATATGGAATGCAGTCAATGATTAATGATATCAATAAAATTCGGAGATTATACGGTCATCGGCAATTACTATTTGAAGGAAGGCTACCCTCCAATTCCCTTGGAAAGAACATTTATTTGTTAAAGTCCTGCTTAGGACAAAGTGGGTTGATTTTCTCTACACATTATAGTCCAGTTTCTAACTCTTTACATCATATATTTATCGTGCATACATATTATACATGAAAAATAACTTTCATTAAGATTTACTTTAATGCGCTATCATGAATTTGATGACTTGCAGGACAATTGATACCGAGTTTCTGGAAAACAGAGCGGTCTTATCTTCTCCAAAGTACTCTGTTTCTTCTAATTACTAGTTTTCTTCTATAGAGATTTTAGTCCATGAGCGATCTCAGAAACTATCTAGGGAGGGATGATTAAAACTTGATAGTTTACCACTTGTATATGTGCGGAGCGAATGCAACTTTGTGCGAACATTCGTGTATGTGTATTGTATTCTATACAAGTTACTTTAAAATCAGTTTAACTTTTTTTCCCCATCGAAATTGTATTAAATGATATTTTAGGATTACAATGAGACTCATTATCGATTGGCCTTTTTGAAGATCACTGACCAGCTGACAAATGTTTGTGTGTTTAATGTAGTAATACTTTAAATGAAGCTGACTTTAAACCAGATTGTTGAAACCTCTGTAACATCAACTTATTGGTCAGTAGCTTGCCTTGGTTTAAAATTTTATCATACACAGAACATGCTGTCGTAAAAGGCGAAGATAATGAACAGTGATCAATCTCATAACTCCTATAAACAATATATTGAATAAATTTTGAGATATTAACACTTTATGCGGACGATACTGAAAAATTGTTACAAAGATATGAGAAGTTGGCGATGGAGAAACTGAAATTGTCCCGTTTGTGATATAGAAATCAATTGATCAACTACATTTGTTTTTCAAATTGATGAACATGAATGAACAAACTCTTTATAATGCCACCTTCAATGTAACGCAAAAAAAAGGCTGGTACAAAAATGGCGATATAACGAGGTAACACTATCTATTTCTTTATGTCCTCAATCTGATGATAAAGTCCATTTCTAAACCATGTTATGTACATGCTTGTTTTCCATTTTCTCAGTTTCAATGCCAGTGATATTAAGTTTGTGATGTGTGATAGTGATGTAAATCATGGAAGTAGAGCATTTTGGTTATTTGAAGAGACGATGAATATGTATTGTGAGGATATATTTTCAGCTCTAATGAGATGTTACACTTGCTCCTATGGAAAGAAAAATAGTGACTGCACAAAGATCGAAACTTGCAAGAAGGATGAGGAGGTATAGTGTACCTTACATCTGTTTTAGGTTTATTCTTCCATACACCAATGCTGTGTCTATCACCTTGACATACAATGAAGATACATGTAATCGTGATAGATTGAAACATGTTTGGAAATTATTGATACAAACATGAAACTATTAGCATATATTATTAACAAATAAAAACATCATTCAATGCTTAATTACAAATGTATTTTCTAAGAGCAGTAGATGAAAAGCAATGCGTATTTCTTTACAGTCATGTGAAACCAAAGTTCATAGAGACAAGGCCGAAATCAAGAAAAAGTGCAAAAAGACAAAAGACTGCAAGGCCAAGTGTGACAAGAAAGAGAAAGAATGCACCTTGTGTTGTACAGGGGATCTGTGTAACAAAAATCAAGGTGGAGTATTATCAATGTGTTTGATGGAATGTTTAGGATAGTGTTGTGTCAGGAAATTTGGAGAATCATTCATTACAATTCATTTTGATAGGATACGCTGAATTTAAGACCTGGGGACAGTGGTCCTCTTGTAACAAACAATGTGGAGGAGGGAAACGAACGAGAAGCAGGGAGTGCTCCAATGGTGATGTTCCGTGTTCTGGAGATACAAGAGAAGAGCAAGACTGCAACAAACAGCCCTGTTCCGCACCAGGTTCGATTTGTTAGTTTCTGATCTCAATGTCAACGAGTAAGAAACATTGATTGAGAAATATCAAATTGTCTTTCATACTATGTCTGAGATCATTATACTATCTAACTATGAAAGACATGTGTAGTAATAAAACATACTTCCGTTTTTGTGAACTTCCACATGACTTAAAGAAAACCGGATGTAGAAATTCGAATCAACATTACTAATTCATAATCATTTAGATCGTTAAATTGATAAGATAAGATATGATTATACCTTGTAAGAATCGAATCACTTGTATGGCCTACACACTCATTTACATACCGTAAAGGGACATTTTCTCCCGTGGTAATAAATTTGACTTCTCTTAGCGGTTAGGTAGCTTTCGGCAAAAATTTCACTCGTCAAATATGCACCCAAATCCGACTTTATTATTTGCAAGAGAAATAACTCTTCCTTGTCCGCCAAAATTTATTCCGCTAAAATATTAGCATACCGTAGAGTCAGCAAATCCCCAAATTTTAGACTCGCAGAAAAACCCGCTATACGGTATGTGGTAGTACTTCCAATCCTTTAAAAACACATCTATCACATTGTGCGAAAAATATTTTCAGCTCAAATGAGATGTTACACTTGCTCCTATGGAAAGAAAAACAGTGACTGCACAAAGATCGAAACTTGCAAGAAGGATGAAGAGGTATAGTGTTCCTTACATCTAAATGCTTTAGTTTTATTATTCCATACAACAATGCTAAGCCTGTCACCTTGATATATGATGAAGATAATCATGATAGAAACGTCTATGGAAACTATGGATAGAAACGCAAGACTATTTACATAGCTTAGACACAATTGAAAAAAATTATTCAAAATTTGATTAGTTTAATTTATATTCTGAGTGCAATATATGAAAACAGAGAGGCATTTCTTTATAGTCATGTGAAACCCAAGTTCATAGAGACAAGACGGAAATCAAGAAAAAGTGCAAAAAGACTAAAGACTGCAAGGCCAAGTGTGACAAGAAAGACAAAGAATGCACCTTCTGTTGTACTGGAGATCTGTGTAACAAAAACCAAGGTGAGTTGTGGCACATTCTTGAAAATATATATGAGATTCTAAAAGTGATTATTGTTTGTTTATCGTCACCTTTTCATGCTACGATAGGAAAGGGTGGAACTGAAATTGAGGTCATCAACCTATTAAAGTGCATTCATAATATGCGTTGTTTTCTCTTTAAAGGGTACGCTGAATTTAAGACCTGGGGACAATGGTCTTCTTGTAGCAAACAGTGTGGAGGAGGGAAACGAAAGAGAAGCAGGGAGTGTTCTTCTAGCGATATTCCATGTACTGGGGATCAATCAGAAGAACAAGACTGTAATCTACAATCCTGTTCTACATCAGGTCTGATGAAACTGTTACTGTTATTTCATACATGTGACTGATCAATAATGTTTTTTGGAAAAGAATTTTGCTATCTTCTTAGATTGAATACTAATTCAATTCAAAAGCAGGGAAATCAAAGCAAAAATGTATTGCTTCAAATCATATAAAAGGTGTTACAATGCATGTAAAGTAAATTGAAGTTAAAATATCAGCTGATGGATTGAATTTCCTGTTATTGTTGTAAACATAGATGATGCAGATTCATCTTCAAAGGTGTCATGCCCTTACTTGAAAATGATCAATGGAGAAGAAATGTATGATAAGATTTAAGGATGGGAGGTTGAATGAAAAGGAGATTCATTAAGAGAAGGAAGGAATTGTTTTACTGAGCCCCTGGTTATGTATTTAGATATGTGGTTGTCATTATTTTCTCCATAGGAGTGAAACATTCCCGAAAGGGACGTTAAACGATATAAAATCAATCCATCAAATGTAATAGTTATCTTACGTAAAATGCTTGTTCCAGTTTGTGTTGGAGATTGTAAAGGCTTGAAGAATGGAGATTACCAGTCCTGTTCCACATGTAAAGGATTTGTTAAATGCTCAAACTCAAGATTGTACAATTTCCAATGTCCTGGAACCACTGTGTGGGATGACAAATCAAAGAGATGTGAATGGACCTCAACGACTTGTAAATCGGCTCCAGGTATTACGCATCTGTATAGCAAAATGCATGGAACGTTAAGATTAAACTCCAGTATATTTCAGATATCTGACGTATGTGTATTGTCAATGTTATTGTAGACATGAATGAACCAGAATATAATGAATGGTGTTCTAAATCTGATTATATCCCCCATTGTACTTGATTCCGAAACATGATATATGCATGACGAGTTCGCAATTTGTCAGTTTTAATACCAATGAAGAAGAGATGTAGTCAAGTAAATGATGTAAGTAGAATGTGTTTGTATTTTGAAGAGATGATGAATTATTATTCTAGGGATGTATTTTCAGCTCAAATGAGATGTTACACTTGTTCTTATGGAAAGAAAAATAGTGACTGCACAAAGATCGAAACTTGCAAGAAGGATGAGGAGGTATAGTGTCCCTTACATCTATATGTTTTATGTTGATTGTTCCCTTGAACAATGCTGAGCAATCACCATGAAATATAATGAAGATAAATGTGATAGATTGAAACGTCTTTGTAAATTCTAGGTACAAGCATGAAAGTATTTACATATCTTAGACACAAATGAAAACATCATTCAATATTCGATCACAAATTTATCTTCTGAAATCAATATATGAAAAACAATGCGCATCTTTTTACAGTCATGTGAAACCCAAGTTCATAGAGACAAGGCTGAAATCAAGAAAAAGTGCAAAAAGACGAAAGACTGCAAGGCCAAATGTGACAAGAAAGAAAAAGAATGCACCTTGTGTTGTACAGGGGATCTGTGTAACAAAAATCAAGGTGGAGTATTATCAATGTGTTTGATGGAATGTTTAGGATAGTGTTGTGTCAGGAAATTTGGAGAATCATTCATTACAATTCATTTTGATAGGATACGCTGAATTTAAGACCTGGGGACAGTGGTCCTCTTGCAGCAAACAATGTGGAGGAGGGAAACGAACGAGAAGCAGGGAGTGCTCCAATGGTGATGTTCCGTGTTCTGGAGATACAAGAGAAGAGCAAGACTGCAACAAACAGACCTGTTCTGCACCAGGTTTGATTTATTGGTTTCTGATCTCAATGTCAATGAGGAGAAAAAAGTACATTATGAAATATCAAATTGCATTTCATACTCTGTCTGAGATCATTGTATTATTTAACTATGAAATACATGTGGAATAATAAAACATACTTCCGTTTGTTGTGAAATTGTACATGAATGAAAGAAAACAACAATCAATATTACTAATCTATAATCATATAGATTGTAAAGATAACGTATAAATTATAGGTTGTAAGAATTGAATGACTTGTATGATCTACATACTGATTAACGTTTGTGGTAGTGCTTCCAATCCTTAAAATGTACAATTATCAGATTGTGTTCAAAATATTTTCAGCTCAAATGCGATGTTACACTTGCTCCTATGGAAAGAAAAATAGTGACTGCACAAAGATCGAAACTTGCAAGAAGGATGAGGAGGTATAATGTCCCTTACATCTCTATGTTTTAGGTTGATTGTTCCCTTGAACAATGCTGAGCAATCACCATGAAATATAATGAAGATGATGGTGACAAATCGAAACGTCTTTGGAAATTATTGATACAAACATGAAAGTAGTAGCATATATTACTAACAAACGAAAACATCATTCAATATTCGATCACAAATTTATCTTCTGAAATCAATATATGAAAAACAATGCGCATCCTTTTACAGTCATGTGAAACCCAAGTTCATAGAGACAAGGCTGAAATCAAGAAAAAGTGCAAAAAGACGAAAGACTGCAAGGCCAAGTGTGACAAGAAAGAAAAAGAATGCACCTTGTGTTGTACAGGGGATCTGTGTAACAAAAATCAAGGTGGAGTATTATCAATGTGTTTGATGGAATGTTTAGGATAGTGTTGTGTCAGGAAATTTGGAGAATCATTCATTACAATTCATTTTGATAGGATACGCTGAATTTAAGACCTGGGGACAGTGGTCCTCTTGTAGCAAACAATGTGGAGGAGGGAAACGAACGAGAAGCAGGGAGTGCTCCAATGGTGATGTTCCGTGTTCTGGAGATACAAGAGAAGAGCAAGACTGCAACAAACAGACCTGTTCTGCACCAGGTTTGATTTATTGGTTTCTGATCTTAATGTCAATGAGGAGTAAAAAGTACATTATGAAATATCAAATTGCATTTCATACTCTGTCTGAGATCATTGTATTATTTAACTATGAAATACATGTGGAATAATAAAACATACTTCCGTTTGTTGTGAAATTGTACATGAATGAAAGAAAACGACAATCAATATTACTAATCTATAATCATATAGATTGTTAGATTGTAAAGATAACGTATAAATTATAGGTTGTAAGAATCGATTTACTTGTATGGTCTACATACTGATTAACGTATGTGGTAGTGTTTCCAATCCTTAAAATGTACAACTATCACATTGTGTTCAAAATATTTTCAGCTCAAATGCGATGTTACACTTGCTCCTATGGAAAGAAAAATAGTGACTGCACAAAGATCGAAACTTGCAAGAAGGATGAGGAGGTATAGTGTCTTTTACATCTCTATGTTTTAGGTTTATTGTTCCCTTGAACAATGCTGAGCAATCACTTTGAAATATAATGAAGATAAATGTGATAGATTGAAACGTCTTTGGCAATTCTAGGTACAAGCGTGAAATTATTTACATAGCTTAGACACAAATGAAAACATTATTCAATATTTGATTAAATTAATGTATTTTCTGAAAGCAGTATATGAAAAGAAATATACATTTCTTTATAGTCTTGTGAAACCCAAGTTCATAGAGACAAGGCCGAAATCAAGAAAAAGTGCAAAAAGACTAAAGACTGCAAGGCCAAGTGTGACAAGAAAGACAAAGAATGCACCTTGTGTTGTACTGGAGATCTGTGTAACAAAAACCAAGGTGAGTTGTGGCACATTCTTGAAAATATACATTGGTACCGTATAAGTTTTACATGAGATTGTAAAAGTGATTATTGTTCGTTATCGTCACCTTTTCATACTACGATAGGAAAGGGTGGAACTGAAATTGAGGTCATCAACCTATTAAAGTGCATTCATAATATGCGTTGTTTTCTCTTTAAAGGGTACGCTGAATTTAAGACCTGGGGACAATGGTCTTCTTGTAGCAAACAGTGTGGAGGAGGGAAACGAAAGAGAAGCAGGGAGTGTTCTTCTAGCGATATTCCATGTACTGGAGATCAATCAGAAGAACAAGACTGTAATCCACAATCCTGTTCTACATCAGGTCTGATGAAACTGTTACTGTTATTTCATAGATATGACCGATAAATACTATTTTCTGGGAAAAGAATTTTGCTATCTTCGTAGATTGAATACTAATTCAATTCAAAAACAGGGAAATCCAAGCAAAATATGTATTTCTTCAAATCATTTAAAATGTGTTGCAATGAATGTAAAGTAGATTCAAGTTAAGAATTGAATTTCCTGTTCTTGTTGAAATATAGATGATATAAATTCATCTTGAATGGAGTGATGGAGTATTGAAAAAAAACATCCTTACCTGAAAATGATAAATGGTGAAGAAATGTATAAGATCTAGGGATGGGAGGTTGAATGAAATGGAGATTGATTAAGAGAAGGAAGGAATTGTTTTACCGAGCCCCTGGTTATGTATTTAGATATGTGGTTCTAATTATTTTCTCCATAGGAGTGAAACATTCTCGAGAGGGACGTTAAACGATATAAAATCAATCCATCAAATGTAATAGTTATCTTACGTAAAATGCTTGTTCCAGTTTGTGTTGGAGATTGTAAAGGCTTGAAGAATGGAGATTACCAGTCCTGTTCCACATGTAAAGGATTTGTTAAATGCTCAAACTCAAGATTGTACAATTTCCAATGTCCTGGAACCACTGTGTGGGATGACAAATCAAAGAGATGTGAATGGACCTCAACGACTTGTAAATCGGCTCCAGGTATTACGCATCTGTATAGCAAAATGCATGGAACGTTAAGATTAAACTCCAGTATATTTCAGATATCTGACGTATGTGTATTGTCAATGTTATTGTAGACATGAATGAACCAGAATATAATGAATGGTGTTCTAAATCTGATTATATCCTCCATTGTACTTGATTCCGAAACATGATATATGCATGACGAGTTCGCAATTTGTCAGTTTTAATACCAATGAAGAAGAGATGTAGTCAAGTAAATGATGTAAGTAGAATGTGTTTGTATTTTGAAGAGATGATGAATTATTATTCTGGGGATGTATTTTCAGCTCAAATGAGATGTTACACTTGTTCTTATGGAAAGAAAAATAGTGACTGCACAAAGATCGAAACTTGCAAGAAGGATGAGGAGGTATAGTGTCCCTTACATCTATATGTTTTATGTTGATTGTTCCCTTGAACAATGCTGAGCAATCACCATGAAATATAATGAAGATAAATGTGATAGATTGAAACGTCTTTGTAAATTCTAGGTACAAGCATGAAAGTATTTACATATCTTAGACACAAATGAAAACATCATTCAATATTCGATCACAAATTTATCTTCTGAAATCAATATATGAAAAACAATGCGCATCTTTTTACAGTCATGTGAAACCCAAGTTCATAGAGACAAGGCTGAAATCAAGAAAAAGTGCAAAAAGACGAAAGACTGCAAGGCCAAATGTGACAAGAAAGAAAAAGAATGCACCTTGTGTTGTACAGGGGATCTGTGTAACAAAAATCAAGGTGGAGTATTATCAATGTGTTTGATGGAATGTTTAGGATAGTGTTGTGTCAGGAAATTTGGAGAATCATTCATTACAATTCATTTTGATAGGATACGCTGAATTTAAGACCTGGGGACAGTGGTCCTCTTGCAGCAAACAATGTGGAGGAGGGAAACGAACGAGAAGCAGGGAGTGCTCCAATGGTGATGTTCCGTGTTCTGGAGATACAAGAGAAGAGCAAGACTGCAACAAACAGACCTGTTCTGCACCAGGTTTGATTTATTGGTTTCTGATCTCAATGTCAATGAGGAGAAAAAAGTACATTATGAAATATCAAATTGCATTTCATACTCTGTCTGAGATCATTGTATTATTTAACTATGAAATACATGTGGAATAATAAAACATACTTCCGTTTGTTGTGAAATTGTACATGAATGAAAGAAAACAACAATCAATATTACTAATCTATAATCATATAGATTGTAAAGATAACGTATAAATTATAGGTTGTAAGAATTGAATGACTTGTATGATCTACATACTGATTAACGTTTGTGGTAGTGCTTCCAATCCTTAAAATGTACAATTATCAGATTGTGTTCAAAATATTTTCAGCTCAAATGCGATGTTACACTTGCTCCTATGGAAAGAAAAATAGTGACTGCACAAAGATCGAAACTTGCAAGAAGGATGAGGAGGTATAATGTCCCTTACATCTCTATGTTTTAGGTTGATTGTTCCCTTGAACAATGCTGAGCAATCACCATGAAATATAATGAAGATGATGGTGACAAATCGAAACGTCTTTGGAAATTATTGATACAAACATGAAAGTAGTAGCATATATTACTAACAAACGAAAACATCATTCAATATTCGATCACAAATTTATCTTCTGAAATCAATATATGAAAAACAATGCGCATCCTTTTACAGTCATGTGAAACCCAAGTTCATAGAGACAAGGCTGAAATCAAGAAAAAGTGCAAAAAGACGAAAGACTGCAAGGCCAAGTGTGACAAGAAAGAAAAAGAATGCACCTTGTGTTGTACAGGGGATCTGTGTAACAAAAATCAAGGTGGAGTATTATCAATGTGTTTGATGGAATGTTTAGGATAGTGTTGTGTCAGGAAATTTGGAGAATCATTCATTACAATTCATTTTGATAGGATACGCTGAATTTAAGACCTGGGGACAGTGGTCCTCTTGTAGCAAACAATGTGGAGGAGGGAAACGAACGAGAAGCAGGGAGTGCTCCAATGGTGATGTTCCGTGTTCTGGAGATACAAGAGAAGAGCAAGACTGCAACAAACAGACCTGTTCTGCACCAGGTTTGATTTATTGGTTTCTGATCTTAATGTCAATGAGGAGTAAAAAGTACATTATGAAATATCAAATTGCATTTCATACTCTGTCTGAGATCATTGTATTATTTAACTATGAAATACATGTGGAATAATAAAACATACTTCCGTTTGTTGTGAAATTGTACATGAATGAAAGAAAACGACAATCAATATTACTAATCTATAATCATATAGATTGTTAGATTGTAAAGATAACGTATAAATTATAGGTTGTAAGAATCGATTTACTTGTATGGTCTACATACTGATTAACGTATGTGGTAGTGTTTCCAATCCTTAAAATGTACAACTATCACATTGTGTTCAAAATATTTTCAGCTCAAATGCGATGTTACACTTGCTCCTATGGAAAGAAAAATAGTGACTGCACAAAGATCGAAACTTGCAAGAAGGATGAGGAGGTATAGTGTCTTTTACATCTCTATGTTTTAGGTTTATTGTTCCCTTGAACAATGCTGAGCAATCACTTTGAAATATAATGAAGATAAATGTGATAGATTGAAACGTCTTTGGCAATTCTAGGTACAAGCGTGAAATTATTTACATAGCTTAGACACAAATGAAAACATTATTCAATATTTGATTAAATTAATGTATTTTCTGAAAGCAGTATATGAAAAGAAATATACATTTCTTTATAGTCTTGTGAAACCCAAGTTCATAGAGACAAGGCCGAAATCAAGAAAAAGTGCAAAAAGACTAAAGACTGCAAGGCCAAGTGTGACAAGAAAGACAAAGAATGCACCTTGTGTTGTACTGGAGATCTGTGTAACAAAAACCAAGGTGAGTTGTGGCACATTCTTGAAAATATACATTGGTACCGTATAAGTTTTACATGAGATTGTAAAAGTGATTATTGTTCGTTATCGTCACCTTTTCATACTACGATAGGAAAGGGTGGAACTGAAATTGAGGTCATCAACCTATTAAAGTGCATTCATAATATGCGTTGTTTTCTCTTTAAAGGGTACGCTGAATTTAAGACCTGGGGACAATGGTCTTCTTGTAGCAAACAGTGTGGAGGAGGGAAACGAAAGAGAAGCAGGGAGTGTTCTTCTAGCGATATTCCATGTACTGGAGATCAATCAGAAGAACAAGACTGTAATCCACAATCCTGTTCTACATCAGGTCTGATGAAACTGTTACTGTTATTTCATAGATATGACCGATAAATACTATTTTCTGGGAAAAGAATTTTGCTATCTTCGTAGATTGAATACTAATTCAATTCAAAAACAGGGAAATCCAAGCAAAATATGTATTTCTTCAAATCATTTAAAATGTGTTGCAATGAATGTAAAGTAGATTCAAGTTAAGAATTGAATTTCCTGTTCTTGTTGAAATATAGATGATATAAATTCATCTTGAATGGAGTGATGGAGTATTGAAAAAAAACATCCTTACCTGAAAATGATAAATGGTGAAGAAATGTATAAGATCTAGGGATGGGAGGTTGAATGAAATGGAGATTGATTAAGAGAAGGAAGGAATTGTTTTACCGAGCCCCTGGTTATGTATTTAGATATGTGGTTCTAATTATTTTCTCCATAGGAGTGAAACATTCTCGAGAGGGACGTTAAACGATATAAAATCAATCCATCAAATGTAATAGTTATCTTACGTAAAATGCTTGTTCCAGTTTGTGTTGGAGATTGTAAAGGCTTGAAGAATGGAGATTACCAGTCCTGTTCCACATGTAAAGGATTTGTTAAATGCTCAAACTCAAGATTGTACAATTTCCAATGTCCTGGAACCACTGTGTGGGATGACAAATCAAAGAGATGTGAATGGACCTCAACGACTTGTAAATCGGCTCCAGGTATTACGCATCTGTATAGCAAAATGCATGGAACGTTAAGATTAAACTCCAGTATATTTCAGATATCTGACGTATGTGTATTGTCAATGTTATTGTAGACATGAATGAACCAGAATATAATGAATGGTGTTCTAAATCTGATTATATCCTCCATTGTACTTGATTCCGAAACATGATATATGCATGACGAGTTCGCAATTTGTCAGTTTTAATACCAATGAAGAAGAGATGTAGTCAAGTAAATGATGTAAGTAGAATGTGTTTGTATTTTGAAGAGATGATGAATTATTATTCTGGGGATGTATTTTCAGCTCAAATGAGATGTTACACTTGTTCTTATGGAAAGAAAAATAGTGACTGCACAAAGATCGAAACTTGCAAGAAGGATGAGGAGGTATAGTGTCCCTTACATCTATATGTTTTATGTTGATTGTTCCCTTGAACAATGCTGAGCAATCACCATGAAATATAATGAAGATAAATGTGATAGATTGAAACGTCTTTGTAAATTCTAGGTACAAGCATGAAAGTATTTACATATCTTAGACACAAATGAAAACATCATTCAATATTCGATCACAAATTTATCTTCTGAAATCAATATATGAAAAACAATGCGCATCTTTTTACAGTCATGTGAAACCCAAGTTCATAGAGACAAGGCTGAAATCAAGAAAAAGTGCAAAAAGACGAAAGACTGCAAGGCCAAATGTGACAAGAAAGAAAAAGAATGCACCTTGTGTTGTACAGGGGATCTGTGTAACAAAAATCAAGGTGGAGTATTATCAATGTGTTTGATGGAATGTTTAGGATAGTGTTGTGTCAGGAAATTTGGAGAATCATTCATTACAATTCATTTTGATAGGATACGCTGAATTTAAGACCTGGGGACAGTGGTCCTCTTGCAGCAAACAATGTGGAGGAGGGAAACGAACGAGAAGCAGGGAGTGCTCCAATGGTGATGTTCCGTGTTCTGGAGATACAAGAGAAGAGCAAGACTGCAACAAACAGACCTGTTCTGCACCAGGTTTGATTTATTGGTTTCTGATCTCAATGTCAATGAGGAGAAAAAAGTACATTATGAAATATCAAATTGCATTTCATACTCTGTCTGAGATCATTGTATTATTTAACTATGAAATACATGTGGAATAATAAAACATACTTCCGTTTGTTGTGAAATTGTACATGAATGAAAGAAAACAACAATCAATATTACTAATCTATAATCATATAGATTGTAAAGATAACGTATAAATTATAGGTTGTAAGAATTGAATGACTTGTATGATCTACATACTGATTAACGTTTGTGGTAGTGCTTCCAATCCTTAAAATGTACAATTATCAGATTGTGTTCAAAATATTTTCAGCTCAAATGCGATGTTACACTTGCTCCTATGGAAAGAAAAATAGTGACTGCACAAAGATCGAAACTTGCAAGAAGGATGAGGAGGTATAATGTCCCTTACATCTCTATGTTTTAGGTTGATTGTTCCCTTGAACAATGCTGAGCAATCACCATGAAATATAATGAAGATGATGGTGACAAATCGAAACGTCTTTGGAAATTATTGATACAAACATGAAAGTAGTAGCATATATTACTAACAAACGAAAACATCATTCAATATTCGATCACAAATTTATCTTCTGAAATCAATATATGAAAAACAATGCGCATCCTTTTACAGTCATGTGAAACCCAAGTTCATAGAGACAAGGCTGAAATCAAGAAAAAGTGCAAAAAGACGAAAGACTGCAAGGCCAAGTGTGACAAGAAAGAAAAAGAATGCACCTTGTGTTGTACAGGGGATCTGTGTAACAAAAATCAAGGTGGAGTATTATCAATGTGTTTGATGGAATGTTTAGGATAGTGTTGTGTCAGGAAATTTGGAGAATCATTCATTACAATTCATTTTGATAGGATACGCTGAATTTAAGACCTGGGGACAGTGGTCCTCTTGTAGCAAACAATGTGGAGGAGGGAAACGAACGAGAAGCAGGGAGTGCTCCAATGGTGATGTTCCGTGTTCTGGAGATACAAGAGAAGAGCAAGACTGCAACAAACAGACCTGTTCTGCACCAGGTTTGATTTATTGGTTTCTGATCTTAATGTCAATGAGGAGTAAAAAGTACATTATGAAATATCAAATTGCATTTCATACTCTGTCTGAGATCATTGTATTATTTAACTATGAAATACATGTGGAATAATAAAACATACTTCCGTTTGTTGTGAAATTGTACATGAATGAAAGAAAACGACAATCAATATTACTAATCTATAATCATATAGATTGTTAGATTGTAAAGATAACGTATAAATTATAGGTTGTAAGAATCGATTTACTTGTATGGTCTACATACTGATTAACGTATGTGGTAGTGTTTCCAATCCTTAAAATGTACAACTATCACATTGTGTTCAAAATATTTTCAGCTCAAATGCGATGTTACACTTGCTCCTATGGAAAGAAAAATAGTGACTGCACAAAGATCGAAACTTGCAAGAAGGATGAGGAGGTATAGTGTCTTTTACATCTCTATGTTTTAGGTTTATTGTTCCCTTGAACAATGCTGAGCAATCACTTTGAAATATAATGAAGATAAATGTGATAGATTGAAACGTCTTTGGCAATTCTAGGTACAAGCGTGAAATTATTTACATAGCTTAGACACAAATGAAAACATTATTCAATATTTGATTAAATTAATGTATTTTCTGAAAGCAGTATATGAAAAGAAATATACATTTCTTTATAGTCTTGTGAAACCCAAGTTCATAGAGACAAGGCCGAAATCAAGAAAAAGTGCAAAAAGACTAAAGACTGCAAGGCCAAGTGTGACAAGAAAGACAAAGAATGCACCTTGTGTTGTACTGGAGATCTGTGTAACAAAAACCAAGGTGAGTTGTGGCACATTCTTGAAAATATACATTGGTACCGTATAAGTTTTACATGAGATTGTAAAAGTGATTATTGTTCGTTATCGTCACCTTTTCATACTACGATAGGAAAGGGTGGAACTGAAATTGAGGTCATCAACCTATTAAAGTGCATTCATAATATGCGTTGTTTTCTCTTTAAAGGGTACGCTGAATTTAAGACCTGGGGACAATGGTCTTCTTGTAGCAAACAGTGTGGAGGAGGGAAACGAAAGAGAAGCAGGGAGTGTTCTTCTAGCGATATTCCATGTACTGGAGATCAATCAGAAGAACAAGACTGTAATCCACAATCCTGTTCTACATCAGGTCTGATGAAACTGTTACTGTTATTTCATAGATATGACCGATAAATACTATTTTCTGGGAAAAGAATTTTGCTATCTTCGTAGATTGAATACTAATTCAATTCAAAAAACAGGGAAATCCAAGCAAAATATGTATTTCTTCAAATCATTTAAAATGTGTTGCAATGAATGTAAAGTAGATTCAAGTTAAGAATTGAATTTCCTGTTCTTGTTGAAATATAGATGATATAAATTCATCTTGAATGGCGTGATGGAGTATTGAAAAAAAACATCCTTACCTGAAAATGATAAATGGTGAAGAAATGTATAAGATCTAGGGATGGGAGGTTGAATGAAATGGAGATTGATTAAGAGAAGGAAGGAATTGTTTTACCGAGCCCCTGGTTATGTATTTAGAGATGTGGTTCTAATTATTTTCTCCATAGGAGTGAAACATTCTCGAGAGGGACGTTAAACGATATAAAATCAATCCATCAAATGTAATAGTTATCTTACGTAAAATGCTTGTTCCAGTTTGTGTTGGAGATTGTAAAGGCTTGAAGAATGGAGATTATCAGTCCTGTTCCACATGTAAAGGATTTGTTAAATGCTCAAACTCAAGATTGTACAATTTCCAATGTCCTGGAACCACTGTGTGGGATGACAAATCAAAGAGATGTGAATGGACCTCAACGACTTGTAAATCGGCTCCAGGTATTACGCATCTGTATAGCGAAATGCATGGAACGTTAAGATTAAACTCCAGTATATTTCAGATATCTGACGTATGTGTATTGTCAATGTTATTGTAGGCATGAATGAACCAGAATATAATGAATGGTGTTCTAAATCTGATTATATCCTCCATTGTACTTGATTCCGAAACATGATATATGCATGACGAGTTCGCAATTTGTCAGTTTTAATACCAATGAAGAAGAGATGTAGTCAAGTAAATGATGTACGTAGAATGTGTTTGTATTTTGAAGAGATGATGAATTATTATTCTGGGGATGTATTTTCAGCTCAAATGAGATGTTACACTTGTTCTTATGGAAAGAAAAATAGTGACTGCACAAAGATCGAAACTTGCAAGAAGGATGAGGAGGTATAGTGTCCCTTACATCTATATGTTTTAGGTTGATTGTTCCCTTGAACAATGCTGAGCAATCACCATGAAATATAATGAAGATGATGGTGACAAATCGAAACGTCTTTGGAAATTATTGATACAAACATGAAAGTAGTAGCATATATTACTAACAAACGAAAACATCATTCAATATTCGATCACAAATTTATCTTCTGAAATCAATATATGAAAAACAATGCGCATCCTTTTACAGTCATGTGAAACCCAAGTTCATAGAGACAAGGCTGAAATCAAGAAAAAGTGCAAAAAGACGAAAGACTGCAAGGCCAAGTGTGACAAGAAAGAAAAAGAATGCACCTTGTGTTGTACAGGGGATCTGTGTAACAAAAATCAAGGTGGAGTATTATCAATGTGTTTGATGGAATGTTTAGGATAGTGTTGTGTCAGGAAATTTGGAGAATCATTCATTACAATTCATTTTGATAGGATACGCTGAATTTAAGACCTGGGGACAGTGGTCCTCTTGTAGCAAACAATGTGGAGGAGGGAAACGAACGAGAAGCAGGGAGTGCTCCAATGGTGATGTTCCGTGTTCTGGAGATACAAGAGAAGAGCAAGACTGCAACAAACAGACCTGTTCTGCACCAGGTTTGATTTATTGGTTTCTGATCTTAATGTCAATGAGGAGTAAAAAGTACATTATGAAATATCAAATTGCATTTCATACTCTGTCTGAGATCATTGTATTATTTAACTATGAAATACATGTGGAATAATAAAACATACTTCCGTTTGTTGTGAAATTGTACATGAATGAAAGAAAACGACAATCAATATTACTAATCTATAATCATATAGATTGTTAGATTGTAAAGATAACGTATAAATTATAGGTTGTAAGAATCGATTTACTTGTATGGTCTACATACTGATTAACGTATGTGGTAGTGTTTCCAATCCTTAAAATGTACAACTATCACATTGTGTTCAAAATATTTTCAGCTCAAATGCGATGTTACACTTGCTCCTATGGAAAGAAAAATAGTGACTGCACAAAGATCGAAACTTGCAAGAAGGATGAGGAGGTATAGTGTCTTTTACATCTCTATGTTTTAGGTTTATTGTTCCCTTGAACAATGCTGAGCAATCACTTTGAAATATAATGAAGATAAATGTGATAGATTGAAACGTCTTTGGCAATTCTAGGTACAAGCGTGAAATTATTTACATAGCTTAGACACAAATGAAAACATTATTCAATATTTGATTAAATTAATGTATTTTCTGAAAGCAGTATATGAAAAGAAATATACATTTCTTTATAGTCTTGTGAAACCCAAGTTCATAGAGACAAGGCCGAAATCAAGAAAAAGTGCAAAAAGACTAAAGACTGCAAGGCCAAGTGTGACAAGAAAGACAAAGAATGCACCTTGTGTTGTACTGGAGATCTGTGTAACAAAAACCAAGGTGAGTTGTGGCACATTCTTGAAAATATACATTGGTACCGTATAAGTTTTACATGAGATTGTAAAAGTGATTATTGTTCGTTATCGTCACCTTTTCATACTACGATAGGAAAGGGTGGAACTGAAATTGAGGTCATCAACCTATTAAAGTGCATTCATAATATGCGTTGTTTTCTCTTTAAAGGGTACGCTGAATTTAAGACCTGGGGACAATGGTCTTCTTGTAGCAAACAGTGTGGAGGAGGGAAACGAAAGAGAAGCAGGGAGTGTTCTTCTAGCGATATTCCATGTACTGGAGATCAATCAGAAGAACAAGACTGTAATCCACAATCCTGTTCTACATCAGGTCTGATGAAACTGTTACTGTTATTTCATAGATATGACCGATAAATACTATTTTCTGGGAAAAGAATTTTGCTATCTTCGTAGATTGAATACTAATTCAATTCAAAAACAGGGAAATCCAAGCAAAATATGTATTTCTTCAAATCATTTAAAATGTGTTGCAATGAATGTAAAGTAGATTCAAGTTAAGAATTGAATTTCCTGTTCTTGTTGAAATATAGATGATATAAATTCATCTTGAATGGAGTGATGGAGTATTGAAAAAAAACATCCTTACCTGAAAATGATAAATGGTGAAGAAATGTATAAGATCTAGGGATGGGAGGTTGAATGAAATGGAGATTGATTAAGAGAAGGAAGGAATTGTTTTACCGAGCCCCTGGTTATGTATTTAGATATGTGGTTCTAATTATTTTCTCCATAGGAGTGAAACATTCTCGAGAGGGACGTTAAACGATATAAAATCAATCCATCAAATGTAATAGTTATCTTACGTAAAATGCTTGTTCCAGTTTGTGTTGGAGATTGTAAAGGCTTGAAGAATGGAGATTACCAGTCCTGTTCCACATGTAAAGGATTTGTTAAATGCTCAAACTCAAGATTGTACAATTTCCAATGTCCTGGAACCACTGTGTGGGATGACAAATCAAAGAGATGTGAATGGACCTCAACGACTTGTAAATCGGCTCCAGGTATTACGCATCTGTATAGCAAAATGCATGGAACGTTAAGATTAAACTCCAGTATATTTCAGATATCTGACGTATGTGTATTGTCAACGTTATTGTAGACATGAATGAACCAGAATATAATGAATGGTGTTCTAAATCTGATTATATCCTCCATTGTACTTGATTCCGAAACATGATATATGCATGACGAGTTCGCAATTTGTCAGTTTTAATACCAATGAAGAAGAGATGTAGTCAAGTAAATGATGTAAGTAGAATGTGTTTGTATTTTGAAGAGATGATGAATTATTATTCTGGGGATGTATTTTCAGCTCAAATGAGATGTTACACTTGTTCTTATGGAAAGAAAAATAGTGACTGCACAAAGATCGAAACTTGCAAGAAGGATGAGGAGGTATAGTGTCCCTTACATCTATATGTTTTATGTTGATTGTTCCCTTGAACAATGCTGAGCAATCACCATGAAATATAATGAAGATAAATGTGATAGATTGAAACGTCTTTGTAAATTCTAGGTACAAGCATGAAAGTATTTACATATCTTAGACACAAATGAAAACATCATTCAATATTCGATCACAAATTTATCTTCTGAAATCAATATATGAAAAACAATGCGCATCTTTTTACAGTCATGTGAAACCCAAGTTCATAGAGACAAGGCTGAAATCAAGAAAAAGTGCAAAAAGACGAAAGACTGCAAGGCCAAATGTGACAAGAAAGAAAAAGAATGCACCTTGTGTTGTACAGGGGATCTGTGTAACAAAAATCAAGGTGGAGTATTATCAATGTGTTTGATGGAATGTTTAGGATAGTGTTGTGTCAGGAAAGTTGGAGAATCATTCATTACAATTCATTTTGATAGGATACGCTGAATTTAAGACCTGGGGACAGTGGTCCTCTTGCAGCAAACAATGTGGAGGAGGGAAACGAACGAGAAGCAGGGAGTGCTCCAATGGTGATGTTCCGTGTTCTGGAGATACAAGAGAAGAGCAAGACTGCAACAAACAGACCTGTTCTGCACCAGGTTTGATTTATTGGTTTCTGATCTCAATGTCAATGAGGAGAAAAAAGTACATTATGAAATATCAAATTGCATTTCATACTCTGTCTGAGATCATTGTATTATTTAACTATGAAATACATGTGGAATAATAAAACATACTTCCGTTTGTTGTGAAATTGTACATGAATGAAAGAAAACAACAATCAATATTACTAATCTATAATCATATAGATTGTAAAGATAACGTATAAATTATAGGTTGTAAGAATTGAATGACTTGTATGATCTACATACTGATTAACGTTTGTGGTAGTGCTTCCAATCCTTAAAATGTACAATTATCAGATTGTGTTCAAAATATTTTCAGCTCAAATGCGATGTTACACTTGCTCCTATGGAAAGAAAAATAGTGACTGCACAAAGATCGAAACTTGCAAGAAGGATGAGGAGGTATAATGTCCCTTACATCTCTATGTTTTAGGTTGATTGTTCCCTTGAACAATGCTGAGCAATCACCATGAAATATAATGAAGATGATGGTGACAAATCGAAACGTCTTTGGAAATTATTGATACAAACATGAAAGTAGTAGCATATATTACTAACAAACGAAAACATCATTCAATATTCGATCACAAATTTATCTTCTGAAATCAATATATGAAAAACAATGCGCATCCTTTTACAGTCATGTGAAACCCAAGTTCATAGAGACAAGGCTGAAATCAAGAAAAAGTGCAAAAAGACGAAAGACTGCAAGGCCAAGTGTGACAAGAAAGAAAAAGAATGCACCTTGTGTTGTACAGGGGATCTGTGTAACAAAAATCAAGGTGGAGTATTATCAATGTGTTTGATGGAATGTTTAGGATAGTGTTGTGTCAGGAAATTTGGAGAATCATTCATTACAATTCATTTTGATAGGATACGCTGAATTTAAGACCTGGGGACAGTGGTCCTCTTGTAGCAAACAATGTGGAGGAGGGAAACGAACGAGAAGCAGGGAGTGCTCCAATGGTGATGTTCCGTGTTCTGGAGATACAAGAGAAGAGCAAGACTGCAACAAACAGACCTGTTCTGCACCAGGTTTGATTTATTGGTTTCTGATCTTAATGTCAATGAGGAGTAAAAAGTACATTATGAAATATCAAATTGCATTTCATACTCTGTCTGAGATCATTGTATTATTTAACTATGAAATACATGTGGAATAATAAAACATACTTCCGTTTGTTGTGAAATTGTACATGAATGAAAGAAAACGACAATCAATATTACTAATCTATAATCATATAGATTGTTAGATTGTAAAGATAACGTATAAATTATAGGTTGTAAGAATCGATTTACTTGTATGGTCTACAGACTGATTAACGTATGTGGTAGTGTTTCCAATCCTTAAAATGTACAACTATCACATTGTGTTCAAAATATTTTCAGCTCAAATGCGATGTTACACTTGCTCCTATGGAAAGAAAAATAGTGACTGCACAAAGATCGAAACTTGCAAGAAGGATGAGGAGGTATAGTGTCTTTTACATCTCTATGTTTTAGGTTTATTGTTCCCTTGAACAATGCTGAGCAATCACTTTGAAATATAATGAAGATAAATGTGATAGATTGAAACGTCTTTGGCAATTCTAGGTACAAGCGTGAAATTATTTACATAGCTTAGACACAAATGAAAACATTATTCAATATTTGATTAAATTAATGTATTTTCTGAAAGCAGTATATGAAAAGAAATATACATTTCTTTATAGTCTTGTGAAACCCAAGTTCATAGAGACAAGGCCGAAATCAAGAAAAAGTGCAAAAAGACTAAAGACTGCAAGGCCAAGTGTGACAAGAAAGACAAAGAATGCACCTTGTGTTGTACTGGAGATCTGTGTAACAAAAACCAAGGTGAGTTGTGGCACATTCTTGAAAATATACATTGGTACCGTATAAGTTTTACATGAGATTGTAAAAGTGATTATTGTTCGTTATCGTCACCTTTTCATACTACGATAGGAAAGGGTGGAACTGAAATTGAGGTCATCAACCTATTAAAGTGCATTCATAATATGCGTTGTTTTCTCTTTAAAGGGTACGCTGAATTTAAGACCTGGGGACAATGGTCTTCTTGTAGCAAACAGTGTGGAGGAGGGAAACGAAAGAGAAGCAGGGAGTGTTCTTCTAGCGATATTCCATGTACTGGAGATCAATCAGAAGAACAAGACTGTAATCCACAATCCTGTTCTACATCAGGTCTGATGAAACTGTTACTGTTATTTCATAGATATGACCGATAAATACTATTTTCTGGGAAAAGAATTTTGCTATCTTCGTAGATTGAATACTAATTCAATTCAAAAACAGGGAAATCCAAGCAAAATATGTATTTCTTCAAATCATTTAAAATGTGTTGCAATGAATGTAAAGTAGATTAAAGTTAAAATATAAGTTGATGAATTGAATTTCCTGTTCTTGTTGAAATATAGATGATATAGATTCATCTTCAAAGGCGTCATGGATTATTGAACAAAATATCCTTATTTGAAAATGATAAATGGAGAAGAAATGTATGATAAGATTTAAGGATGGGAGGTTGATTGAAATGGAGATTGATTAAGAGAAGGAAGGAATTGTTTTACCGAGCCCCTGGTTATGTATTTAGATATGTGGTTCTAATTATTTTCTGCATAGGAGTGAAACATTTTCGAGAGGGACGTTAAACAATCTAAAATCAATCCATCAAATGTAATAGTTATCTTACGTAAAATGCTTGTTCCAGTTTGTGTTGGAGATTGTAAAGGCTTGAAGAATGGAGATTACCAGTCCTGTTCCACATGTAAAGGATTTGTTAAATGCTCAAACTCAAGATTGTACAATTTCCAATGTCCTGGAACCACTGTGTGGGATGACAAATCAAAGAGATGTGAATGGACCTCAACGACTTGTAAATCGGCTCCAGGTATTACGCATCTGTATAGCAAAATGCATGGAACGTTAAGATTAAACTCCAGTATATTTCAGATATCTGACGTATGTGTATTGTCAACGTTATTGTAGGTATGAATGAACTAGAATATAATGAATGGTGTTCTAAATCTGATTATATTTTCCATTGTACTTGATTCCGAAACATGATATATGCATGACGAGTTCGAAATTTGTCAGTTTTAATACCAATGAAAAAGAGATGTAGTCAAGTAAATGATGTACGTAGAATGTGTTTGTATTTTGAAGAGATGAAGAATTATTATTCTGGGGATGTATTTTCAGCTCAAATGAGATGTTACACTTGTTCTTTTGGAAAGAAAAATAGTGACTGCACAAAGATCGAAACTTGCAAGAAGGATGAGGAGGTATGGTGTACTTGGCATCTATTTGCTTTAGGTTGATTATTCCCTACAATAATGCTGAGCTATCACCATGAAATATAATGAAGATGATGGTGACAAATCGAAACGTCTTTGGAAATTATTGATACAAACATGAAAGTAGTAGCATATATTACTAACAAACGAAAACATCATTCAATATTCGATCACAAATTTATCTTCTGAAATCAATATATGAAAAACAATGCGCATCTTTTTACAGTCATGTGAAACCCAAGTTCATAGAGACAAGGCTGAAATCAAGAAAACGTGCAAAAAGACGAAAGACTGCAAGGCCAAGTGTGACAAGAAAGAAAAAGAATGCACCTTGTGTTGTACAGGGGATCTGTGTAACAAAAATCAAGGTGGAGTATTATCAATGTGTTTGATGGAATGTTTAGGATAGTGTTGTGTCAGGAAATTTGGAGAATCATTCATTACAATTCATTTTGATAGGATACGCTGAATTTAAGACCTGGGGACAGTGGTCCTCTTGTAGCAAACAATGTGGAGGAGGGAAACGAACGAGAAGCAGGGAGTGCTCCAATGGTGATGTTCCGTGTTCTGGAGATACAAGAGAAGAGCAAGACTGCAACAAACAGACCTGTTCTGCACCAGGTTTGATTTATTGGTTTCTGATCTTAATGTCAATGAGGAGTAAAAAGTACATTATGAAATATCAAATTGCATTTCATACTTTGTCTGAGATCATTGTATTATTTAACTATGAAATACATGTGGAATAATAAAATATACTTCCGTTTGTTGTGAAATTGTACATGAATGAAAGAAAACGACAATCAATATTACTAATCTATAATCATATAGATTGTTAGATTGTAAAGATAACGTATAAATTATAGGTTGTAAGAATCGATTTACTTGTATGGTCTACATACTGATTAACGTATGTGGTAGTGCTTCCAATCCTTAAAATGTACAACTATCACATTGTGTTCAAAATATTTTCAGCTCAAATGCGATGTTACACTTGCTCCTATGGAAAGAAAAATAGTGACTGCACGAAGATCGAAACTTGCAAGAAGGATGAGGAGGTATAGTGTCTTTTACATCTCTATGTTTTAGGTTTATTGTTCCCTTGAACAATGCTGAGCAATCACTTTGAAATATAATGACGATAAATGTGATAGATTGAAACGTCTTTGGCAATTCTAGGTACAAGCGTGAAATTATTTACATAGCTTAGACACAAATGAAAACATTATTCAATATTTGATTAAATTAATGTATTTTCTGAAAGCAGTATATGAAAAGAAATACACATTTCTTTATAGTCTTGCGAAACCCAAGTTCATAGAGACAAGGCCGAAATCAAGAAAAAGTGCAAAAAGACTAAAGACTGCAAGGCCAAGTGTGACAAGAAAGAAAAAGAATGCACCTTGTGTTGTACTGGAGATCTGTGTAACAAAAACCAAGGTGAGTTGTGACACATTCTTGAAAATATACATGAGATTGTAAAAGTGATTATTGTTCGTTATCGTCACCTTTGCATGCTACGAAAGGAGAAGGTGTAACTGAAAATGATTTCATCAACCTATTAGAGGCATAGGGTCTAAGATATTGGTGAAATGTTTCATGTTCCAAAAAGGTGGCAACATTCAAGATCATAACCAGAAAATCATAGAAAGTTCTTCAGAATGTTTACAAACACATTGGATATGATAGTAATTACAAAAATGATTCCCTGTTCTCATTTGCCTAAACTGGTACCCTGTTGAATTTGCATCTCTTATGTTTGTGTGTAGCCACCAATAAGTGGGGTACCAGTTTAATTTATTGTCCTCCAGACAAAAGTTTTATACAGGGTTAAAAGGTCAAAATGACTTCAATTTCGAAGCGCTGCAGCTATATATAACTCATAATGGATACTACGGATTTGTTTTTTTTTTTTAGTTCTTGCAAATATTGTGATGTCATTTTTGAGATGAAAGATATACCCTATGTCTTTAAAGTGCATTCATGATATGCGTTGTTTTCTCTTTAAAGGGTACGCTGAATTTAAGACCTGGGGACAATGGTCTTCTTGTAGCAAACAGTGTGGAGGAGGGAAACGAAAGAGAAGCAGGGAGTGTTCTTCTAGTGATATTCCATGCACTGGCGATCAATCAGAAGAACAAGACTGTAATCTACAATCCTGTTCTACATCAGGTCTGATGAAACTGTTACTGTTATTTCATATATGTGACTGATAAATAGTATTTTGGGGGGAAAGAATTTTGCTATCTTCGTATATTGAATAGTAATTCAATTCAATAACAGGGAAATCCAAGCAAAATATGTATTGCTTCAAATCATTTAAAATGTGTTGCAATGAATGTAAAGTAGATTCAAGTCAAAATATAAGTTGATAAATTGAATTTCCTATTCTTGTTAAAAATATAGATGATATAAATTCATTTTCAAAGGAGTCATGGAGTAAAGAACAAAATATCCTTATTTGAAAATGATAAATGGAGAAGAAATGTATGATAAGATCTAGGACTGGGAGGTTGAATGAAATGGTGATTGATTAAGAGAAGGAAGGAATTGTTTTACCGAGCCCCTGATTATGTATTTAGATATTTGGTCGTAATTATTTTCTCCATAGGAGTGAAAAATTATCGAGAGGGACGTTAAACAATTTAAAATCCATCAAATGTAATAGTTATCTTACGTAAAATGCTTGTTCCAGTTTGTGTTGGAGATTGTAAAGGCTTGAAGAATGGAGATTACCAGTCCTGTTCCACATGTAAAGGATTTGTTAAATGCTCAAACTCAAGATTGTACAATTTCCAATGTCCTGGAACCACTGTGTGGGATGACAAATCAAAGAGATGTGAATGGACCTCAACGACTTGTAAATCGGCTCCAGGTATTACGCATCTGTATAGCAAAATGCATGGAACGTTAAGATTAAACTCCAGTATATTTCAGATATCTGACGTATGTGTATTGTCAACGTTATTGTAGGCATGAATGAACCAGAATATAATGAATGGTGTTCTAAATCTGATTATAAACTCCATTGAACAAGATTCCGAAACATGATATATGCCTGACGAGTTCGGAATTTGTCAGTTTCAATACCAATGAAGAAGGGGTATTGAGTTTGTGATATGAAAAAATTAAGCTGGGGTAGTTATGTAAATGATGTACGTAGAATGTGTTTGTATTTTGAAGAGATAATGAATAATTATTCTGGGGATATATTTTCAGCTCAAATGAGATGTTTCACTTGTTCCTATGGAAAGAAAAATAGTGACTGCACAAAGATCGAAACTTGCAAGAAGGATGAGGAGGTAAAGTGTACCTTAACGTTGTTTTACATGTAGGTTTATTCGTCTATACAACAATGCTGGGCAATCACTTTGAAATATAATGAAAATGATCGTGATACATTGAAACATATTTGGAAAATATAGCTACAATGGTGAAACTAGCTGCATCTATAAAACACGGATTAAAAGATCATTAAATATTTGATTACAAATTCATCTGGTAAGAGCAATATATGAAATACAATACACATTTCTTGACAGTCATGTGAAACCAAAGTTCATAGAGACAAGGCTGAAATCAAGAAAACGTGCAAAAAGATGAAAGACTGCAAGGCCAAGTGTGACAAGAAAGAAAAAGAATGCACCTTGTGTTGTACAGGGGATCTGTGTAATAAAAACCAAGGTGAAGTATAATCAATGTGTTTGATGGAGTGTGTAGGATGGTGTTGTGTCAGGACATTTGGAGAATCATTCATTACAATTCATTTTGATAGGATACGCTGAATTTAAGACCTGGGGACAGTGGTCCTCTTGTAGCAAACAATGTGGAGGAGGGAAACGAACGAGAAGCAGGGAGTGCTCCAATGGTGATGTTCCGTGCTCTGGAGATACAAGAGAAGAGGAAGACTGCAACAAACAGACCTGTTCTGCACCAGGTTTGAATTATTCGTTTCTGAAGAAAGAACACTAAATACTAGATTTGTAATTCATTACTGTAAATGAGATTACTTTGTTACTTAACTCCAAAACTGATATGTGGTAAAAAAAAAAATGTACTTCTGTTTCTTTGAATTCCACAGTGTCCGAACGAAAATGTAAAAATAACGAACATTGATTAATCTCATAACTACTCTAGTATGCATCATTGAATGATAGCTATGAAAGGTGAAGATAAGGAACAGCGATCAATCTCATAACTCCTATAAATCATTCACGATATTAAGTCAAGCTTGTGAATTATGAATCATATCTTATAAGAATGCAATTATTCTTTTGACCAGGACACTCCTTAACACATGTACCTATGTTTCTAATTGTTTGAAAATAAAGGTATCAGAGTTTTTGAAAAATATTTTCAGCTCAAATGAGATGTTACACTTGCTCAAATGGAAAGAAAAATAGCGATTGTACAAGGATTGAAACTTGCAGAAAAGATGAAGAGGTGAACATTTTACTGAATCTTGTTTTGGTGTGTTCTTCTGTAAAATGATGTTTGGTAATTTCTTTGTTAGCTTTTGAATATAATTTCAATACTTTGGTATGCTTGTTGAAAATGTAATGAAAAATTCAAAAGGAGTGAAAATACTCTGGTATAAAGGATAAAGAAAAAAAAATCATGTCATTGTTATCGTTTGAAATTAGTGGGATGGGGTAATCACGAAATCCTTGAAAATTGAGCCCTGTGAAATATAATGTTTCGGCAGTAACTTTACAGTGTGTATCGTTCTTATAGTCTTGTGAAACGAAAGTTAGTAGGGACAAAGCAGAAATCAAGAAAAGATGCAAAAAATCCAAAGACTGTAAGCCCACGTGTGACAAAAAAGACAAGGAATGTACGATGTGTTGTACTGGAGATCTCTGTAATAAAGTCCAAGGTATGAAATTAGTGCCCCTTGTTAATGATATTTCCAATGCTAATGGCATTGTCTGGAATTATCTTTTAAATGTTTTTTTTCCCCTCTTACTTAGGGTATGCTGAATTCAGATCTTGGGGATCGTGGTCTTCCTGTAGTAAAAAATGTGGAGGAGGGAAGCGAAGGAGAAGCAGGGTTTGTTCATTTAGTGGCAATGCTCCTTGCTTAGGGGATACTACAGAGGAGCAAGACTGTAACAGACAACCCTGTATCATAAATCGTAAGTACATTTACTTTCTCATCATCTTTATCTACTTTTATCATTGCTTCTTTGCTCAGTAATGACTATTTAATTTGTTTTAATTGCAGAATTGACGTGCTTCTCATGCAGTTTCTCAAGTTCAAATGAGGCCTGTAACAAGCAGAGAAGGGCACAGACTTGCCACGGAGGACAAAATGTATGATTTAAAGATTTTTCTAGATATTTTACCTGTATTGTATATTTACAAAAAACTACACTTACAATACAGTTTCAATGATAAGGAAAACATATTTAGCATGGTGACTTTTATTTAGAAATGTGGTACAAGGATCGACCGAAGGACAAAGAGAGTGTTAAAAACGTGTGCTTCGACATGCACTCCTAGTTGTGACTTAAAGACGTGTACTTTCTGTTGTGATACACCAAACTGTAATAAAGGTATGTTGATGCATCTATTTGATATGACAGAAACTGTAATAATGGTATGTTGATACATATGTTTAATATGACATAAATTGTAATAAAGGTATGTTGATGCATCTCTTTAATATATCAGAAACTGTAATAATGGTATGTTGATACATATATTTAATATGACAGAAACTGTAATAAAGGTATGATGATGCATCTCTTTAATATGACAGAAACTGTAATAATGGTATGTTGATGTATCTCTTTAATATGACGGAAACTGCATGCTTAAATTACATATATTGACAACAGTGTTACAATACTGAACGTCGTTTTTTTCAAATCTAAAATAGAATTGGTTATTGATAGTAGAAAATGACTGACAGATTTGATTTCAATATAACAGAATATGGCACATATGGCCCTTGGTCGAAGTGGGAAATGGAAAAAGTCAATAACGTCAACAGACTAAAACGTACACGAGTCTGTACTTCTAAGGAATGCTCTGGAAAACTTACGGAAACCAAAGACTGTACACCTGCCCTTTGTAAACGTAAGTATATGAGATACAGATACAGATAGTTTATTGCCAAATATTGGGCCCCTAGACGCATATACGTGTACGAGCATTGCAAATAAGTACAACATAATTGATCAACAACTAAAGGTATCAAGAGATGGTGCATACTAGGAAACATATAATCATAAATATTATTATTACATCTATATCTATTCGCATAATCTTTTCATTCAAGTGTAATGGCATTGTGCAATTAACAATGAGTATCGTTAATTGCATTGTATGAATAAGCTGATATGTTTAGGATATGAAGTTTTTTGAATGAGAAACTGTATGTATTCGGGTGTCGTTTTCCCTTCCTGTTGGGATATGCTTGTCTGTCAATTTTTTCGACTTTCTATTTCAGCTACTGTGCTCCCTACAATAAAGCCACAGCGTGAGATATTTTTGTGTATCTAATACTAAACAAAACTTGACATATTGAAGTACTTGCCTTTTTATTTAAAAAATCAATTTTAGTTCATAAAACTATTATAATGATTAGTGATTCTATTTTTGTTACGTTAATGTTTTACCAATCGAGATTGTTCATCAAAATAATTTACTATGATAGCTCGATGCACCAAAGCAGAGGAAACTGCTGATATTGAAGACATCTTAATCCCTATGCTATATGTGTCTACTTCCAGAATTTGGATGCTATACGTGTAGTAATGCAAAGTCTAACGATGAATGCAAAAGAAAGGGAGGATTTAAAACATGTCCAACAGGGCAAGATGTGAGTATAAATGCATTTTACCATTTCAAATAATTCATTTATATTTTATCTTAAAGTAAAATACGAAGGTTTATTTTGTTTTTGCAAAATGTGTTTACATGACATTATTCACTTTCACTTAAGCTTCTTTATAAAAAAAAAAATGAATACTAAAGAGAATATGACAAGCTACTGTGTATCGAGACGGAAATAAAATTGATTATAATACAACACTTCCTGCAGTTTGGTACTATTGGTCACACTTTCTGTCGTATAGATTGTACAAGTGATACTCAAGAGAACCCACATAGATGTACACAATTCATATATTACCAACTTGTCTGGGATGGTTAAATATTTAACGTCATTTATTTACAGAAATGTGGCACCAGAGTGGACAAAAGAACGAACAAAATTATAAAGGCATGTACTAATGTATGCAAACCCAACTGTGACAGGAACGCCTGCACATACTGCTGTACAACACCTGGCTGTAATAATGGTTAGTAGAAATAATACGGGAATACAGACATACAGTTTCAACATGTATCATTAGATTGTACTGTGAACAAGCTATAACAATGGTTACATGTAGTACATTGTAACAATATTGTACACATAGTTTCACCATTTGCAATGCCTTAATACTACTACAGACATACAGTTTCACAACATGACTCTGTGTTGTGCTGTAATTGGTTGTGACAATGGTTAGTACAGATGCACATTGTCACCATATCACATATTGCATACCTCTGTGAAATACTTGACCATAAAAATGGTTAGTGAAAAATATATTGAACTGTTGTAAATTGATCTATAAGACTATATACTTTTGTAAACCTGTCTGCCAGACTGGAAAGCCCTGCACCATCAACTTGTTTGTCAATAGCCTAACATTGGTAAGTAAAATACAGGAAAGGCGAAATTAATCATATGCCATATGACGCACGCACTGTTAAGCTTTTGGTAATATTCATATCATGTATCTACATTTGGCTTGAACTCACACGTCTGATTGTGAGTTTAATCTTTAAAGTAGACTAAGAGAATGTAATGGAAAATAAACGTCCCACAACCCCTTTTTGTTAGTTACTGTTTTCTTTTCATTTGTATTAAATCTATAAAAAAAACACCACATAACATATATTACGCGAATAATGAATTCAAGATTCAACAAACTGGAGTCGGTCAATACCCACTTACAATCGCCTTGTTTCATTATAGAATTTGGAACTTATGGACAATGGTCACCATGGAAACAGGAAACTCGAAACAACGTAGAAATTTTAGTTCGAAAACGGAAATGTTTGAACGATATATGTTCTGGCAAGGACGAGGAAACTAAGTCCTGCACACCCACACTATGTAAAGGTAGGCAGCACAAAAGTTTCAAACACATTCGTGTACCTTCTGAGCAAATTGGCAACGGAAGGGTGCTGATGGACTGTGGATCAGCTGGACTGCGTCCTTATTGTTTTACTGTTTATATCCCCGATATCGGAGATGGAGGGACATACTGGTTTTGGTTTTACCTGTATGTCTACTTATATATTCGCAGGTTGAATTTTCGCCTAAGTGTTGAACTAGTTGTGAACGTTAAGATGAAGTGCCGAAATGTCATGATAAGGATCTAGGCTACTTTATCATAGTCCATTGTACCATATTTGAACACGGGCTATAATGTTTTGTTATAAACACATCTTGTTTATGTTAATAGCTCCAGCACAGCGGTGTTACGTGTGTAGCAAGGCAAAATCCAACGGTGCTTGTTCCAAAGTGGAAACTTGCAAAAAGGATGAAGAGGTGAGAACAGCTTGTCCATGAGAGTATGCAAGGTTGTATAACAAACGTTCCATACGACTCCGTAGAATTTAACGATCTTACATTAAGCAATATTTGAGAATGGATTATCATAAATCGTTGATCATAGATTTATTTGTTTATAACTTATTGTTTTTTCAACATACATAAAAAGCATCATTAAAAAAGAGTGCATTAGCTGTAAATTAGTTTTTGCAAATTGCACACCGGTATTGGATAGAAATCCATACAATTATTAGGAAAGTTGCAAAATCCTGATATATTCCGTCACAATTTTGCAGTCATGTGAAACCAAAGTTTACAGAAACCGATATGAAATATCTAAGAAATGTATGAAAACTAAAGACTGTCGACCAAAATGTGATCCGAACGACGACTCTTGTGTGACATGTTGCAAAGGGCCCCTGTGTAACAAAGAAGACGGTATGCAGTGTGTAAATGATAGTTTGATGTACCATGCAGTTACTTGATAATAGCACGTACCAGTCACTTGAAAGTCTCACGTGTTGTATATTTACTGGAGAATGCCACGAAACAGAAAGTTTTTGAGCTTTTCACGGAGCATATAGTCACTAAAGATTTCACATACTGTATAGTCACTTTCGAATTCTGTAACTTTATTTCATTTGACAATTGTTACATAATGCAATGTTTCGTATATGTATTGCATTCCAGCTCCATTAACTCACCAGATAATGCACTCTAACATCAGAAATTCATGTCGCGACTCAACTTATTACAAATTGTGTACATATATTACTTTAAGAGTGTTATGCTAAAGTAGATTCAAGTAAGATAAAAATGAATTTCTTTGATATCTACAAAATCATAATTTCCAAATTGTTAACTTCCTGAGTAATATAAAAATGAATTATTTAAAAAAGTTTTTTATTTAGATTATAGTTTTTCACGGTACAAACCTTACCTTGTACTACATGTTTATATTTTTAAAGATTTCCATATGTGCACTTGTAAAGAGTAGAGTATATTGTTGATACCCCTCCAAGTCTGTTCGTCCATCTTATGTTTGAAGCAGTAGCCTATTCATATTTTGGAATATAATTGATGGGTGTTTTGTAGATGTGCAGGTATCGGCAATTTCATTTTCATCCAGGAGGCCAATTGTGGGTTGAAAAGAGACATTTCTCCACAAACACAATGTCCCTAGTACCCACATTTTAAATAGCAGAGAAATCAAACTTTAGAATGTAATAACTACATTTTCTACAGCAAGAAAACTATTGATCTAAATGGTTAACAGAGTGCTATACAATCCTGTGATCGCTAAATATACCCACCAAGTTAGCTAGAATCATTAAGTGAAGAATACAACACATTAATTAAGCTAAATAGAACTGATGTAATTGGTTTTGAAAAGACACTAAGAAGACTGAGTTATCTAAAAGAAGTTTAAAGATATGCCCGGTATTGATAAATGAAATGAGGGTAGAGAAGATCAAAGGACACTTGTCGAACTCACTTCTCAATGCATCAAAACATAAATAGTAACAAAATATAGGGATGGGGTTGCATATTGAACCATATTTTACCATTCATAAAATGTAGGGTGGCGATGACGGCGGGGACCGGACTTACGAAATCTATCACTCAATCCATCTTGACATAACAACAAAAAATCGTTATCAAGATACTATGACCAAGAATGAATTGCAAAAACCTTTCCCAAAACTCCATTTTAAACAGAAGTTATGCTTCATCAAATTATTAATTTCAGATGAATGTATGCTATGAATTATCAATCTAAGAGGCCCATGGACCACACATTCACCAGTACATGTTATACTCAATTTGATGCATGTATATTTATGTAATTTATAGAATAACTAGTGTGGCTTGCTTGTTCACTAGTTAAGCAGGTGCAAAGGAGAATTCGCTACAAGACAAACACTTACGTGCGGGTATCACTATCTTATGATAGCATCAAATTTTACTGAAAGTTAAAGCCTTATAACCGAACAAAGCTACAAAGAATGTTGCATCATACCCTATCATTTGATACTAAGTCAGTTTCATGGAAGAAAATATTTATCTTCTTTTAATTTGGTATGAACAAATTGTATCCTCCAACTATAGGTTATGCGAAGTGGAGTATATGGGGACCGTGGACGTCTTGCAATAAGCAGTGTGGTGGTGGTCTTAAAAGGAGGAAGAGAGCTTGTTCCACCACCTCCATGCCGTGCTCCGGTTCTGATTTGGCGGAAATGACTTGTAACACACAACCATGTACAACTCTTGCTGCTCCCGTGACCATATCCCCCAATTCATCACGTATGATTATTCTATATATTGAAGCGTTCAATTCTAAGGCATTTATGAAAATTATGAATATGGACATAACGTACAAATGGAGTTTAAATTGTTTGGCAAAGGAAAATAGAAAAACTATGTTTTGGCATTTTTGTAGAGTTTGGATGCTATATATGTAACCATGAAAAGAATAGCGATGCGTGTAATAGGAATGGAATTCAAGCTTGTCCAAGAGGACAACAGGTAACAAAAGTAGACATTTTTCAAACATTTAAATAGATCTAGGAGGCCTGATTATATTTTCCAAACTAAGTTTTTGAACATAACAATCTAGTTTGCCAATACAACCTATCCTTGGGTCAAATGCTGTGTGACTTGTTTCATACCGATTGTTAGGCCGTTCTTGGCACACTGGTTTTGACTACGGATAACTCTGTTTGCCTGATCGGGATGCGGGGCTCGATGCGGGTGTGACCGGCCGACAGGGGATGCTAGCTCCTCCTGGGCACCTGATCCCACCGCTGGTGTGTCCAGGGATCTGTGTTTGACCAGCTCTCTATTTTGTATTGCTTATATGAGTTATGAGATTGAACACTGTTCGTTATCTTCATCTTAGATTAATTATGTTCCCAAACAAAGTTTAGGAACATATTGTGTTTAACCCTGTTTCTTCTTCTCGTTATTCTCTGGCACTTTTTATTCCCAAAAACTGTTCAAGGGATTAAAATAAAACCTTTTTAGCTCACCTGAGCCGAAGGCTCAAGTGAGTTTTTCTGATCAAAATTTGTCCGTTGTCTGTCGTCGTTGTCGTCGGCGTCGTAAACTTTTCACATTTTCATCTTCTCAAGAACCACTGGGCCAATTTCAACCAAACCTGCCACAAAGCATTCTTGGGTAAAGGTCTTTTAAGTTTGTTCAAATGAAGGGCCATGTCCCTTTCAAGGGGGAGATAATCACAAAAATGCAAAAATAGGGTGGGGTCATTTAAAAATCTTCTTCTCAAGAACCACTGGGCCAGAAAAGCTGAAATTTTTTTGAAAGCTTCCTGACATAATGCAGTTTGAGGTTTGTTCAAATCATGGCCCCCGGGGTTTGGATGGGTCCACAATAGGGGATCAAAGTTTTACATACTAATATATAGGATACATCTTTAAAAATCTTCTCAAGAACCACTAGGCCAAAAAATCTGATATTTACATGAAAGCTCTCTGACATATTTCAGTTTGTTAAAACCATGGCCCCCAGGGTAGGATGGGGTCACAAGGGGGGATCAAAGTTTTGCATACAAATATATAAGGAAAATCTTTAAATATGAGCCAAGTGACTCAGGTGAGCGATGTGGCCCTTGGGCCTCTTGTTAATATGATAGTATTCCATTTGTTGATTCACAGAACGAATGTCAATTTGTTTGAATATGTAGGTGCATTGAAGTTTTAGTACACTGAGTTTGGAATGGATCTAACTTTTTTTCTTTTTAATCGTATTACTTAAGATTTATATCGTAGGTATATATTCAAACTCATTGGAAAGATATTCAAAATTTTATCTATATCTATATAGTAACTTTTTTGAAACCGTTAAAATTGCGAGATTATGATATGAACCAGTTTTAACGTTTTTTTTATTCTCCTGTTGAACGAAAAAGTGCGATTTTGTCTAGGGCTCACGGCGGGTGTGACCGGTCAACAGGGGATGCTTACTCCTCCTAGGTACCTGATCCCACCTCTGGTGTGTCCAGGGGTCCGTGTTTGCCCAACTATCTATTTTGTATTGCTTATAGGAGTTATGAGATTGATCACTGTTCGTTATCATCACCTTACCTTTAAAACATGCCAACATATACGTGTTTTATATACGTGTTTTATTGTTATGAATTTAGTTAAACTACATGTATATTAAGTGGAAATTAATAGCTTTTCCAACTTTGAACGCATACTAATATGTCATTGGGGTCACATCAAGAGGTTTTTATATAACTCAAGTTTTTTATAAGCATGTTTTGTGTATCCGTTCGGCAGGTATGTGGCACAAGAGTTGATAGGAACACTAAGACGGTGATGAAGGCCTGTACGGCGGCATGCAAACCTAGCTGTACCACCAAAGCATGTACGTTCTGCTGTTCATCAACAGGCTGTAATAAAGGTAGGTGCAGAGGTACACATAAATAAGATCATTAACAGGCTGTAGTAAAGGTAGGTGCAGGTGTACACATAAATAAGATTATTAACAGGCTGTAATAAAGGTAGGTACAGGGGTGCACATAAGATCATTAACAGGCTGCAATAAAGGTAGGTACAGGTGTACACATAAATAAGATCATTAACAGGCTGTAATAAAGGTAGGTGCAGGTGTACACATAAATGAGATCATTAACAGGCTGTAATAAAGGTAGGTGCAGGGGTACACAAACATAAGATCATTAACAGGCTGTAATAAAGGTAGGTGCAGGGGTACACAAACATAAGACCATTAAACGTATAACCTTGACGTTTGTTATTTGTTCTGGGACAAACCAATAACATGACAAGTTTTTAGAGAAAATAATGGTATCTGTGTATTAATTCACCAGGCTTATCAGTCAAACATACATCTACAGTTCTGTCTTGTTTGTAGAATACGGAAGATATGGACAGTGGTCATCGTGGAAAGAGAAGAAGGACAAAGGTGGAAAAAAGGTGTTGGTGCGGTCTCGCGCATGCTTAAGCAAAGAATGCTCTGAAGTCAGCTCCCAGACCAAGCCCTGCACACCCGCCTTGTGCTCCGGTATGTAACTTTCACGTAAATCACGTACAACTTGGAATGGCCTGTGAATGTTTTCACGTCACATTCGCGAATAGTTCACTCATATCGAGACGTCATCAGTTGTAGAGGAAGTACCACGTTTTGATTTATGCATAACACGCAAGGAGAGTTCTTTATCGAGTGATTGATTACCAATCCAATGATACGAGGGTCATATCCAAAAGACTCGTGACATCTAATTCCGTGCGCTTAGCAAAGTCACTACATGTACCTGTATTACACGTGTTTACAAAGGACAGTCACTACATGTGCCTGTAGTACACGTGTCAGGTTTCACGTGGCGCCGGAATCAAATGCCAGATATCCCATTCTTTATAAAAGTAATTTTTCCATTGTAGAACGATTTAACGTTGGTGGTTATGATAGTGCATCATTAGTTATATGATGTTTTAATTTGCGAACACTAATGCATTCGTTAATGAAACACTTATTATTAGTGAATCTTGCATCATTTGTGGTACAAGGGATTTCCTCGTACGTAATTATAGACAAGTATGGGATATCGAAACTGTCTGAAAACTCGGGGCACAGTGACTTTTTTGATACTGATTCAATAGATATAATATATTGCTATATTACTATACTTATATATACAGTCTATTCCGAATATAATGAAATTCAGGGGACCGACCTGAATTGTTCATTATATCTAAAGTTCAATATAACCAATGCTGAACTAAGCAAATATTGCTACTGGGGATTTGATTTAACATTGATATAACAGATAATTCAATATAACCGACTTCAATATAAGTGGACTATAAAATCATTTTATATTTCTTATTCAGGTTACGAGCAAAGGTGCTATGTGTGCAACAAGGGAAAGAAGAATAGCGATTGTTCAAAGATAGAAACATGCAAAAAGGACGAACATGTAATATCACTTTAAGATTTAAATTTGTACAAGTCAGCTTTCAGTAATGATAGCTTATCTTAATGCCCTACAGGAACTCAATAACCCATCACATTTTGCTCATCGAAGCTGAAGGTTCAATTGAGATCATATTTTGTCTGTTGTCGTTTGAATTTACCCAAAGTGTAATTGATCAAATCTATATCCAATGTGAATCTTAGAGTAAATATACATATGTATATTCAAGTCATGCCATTGGTTTTTTGAAGAGTCAAATAGATAAACCTTGCATTTGTTATATATGTATTCAAGAATCATGGTGTTTAGATTGATCTATTTGGTTAATATATGACATCTGAAAATATTGGGAAATCTCTCTAAGAATATACTGTTTTGAGAACATATGATCGTGCAGCGTAAATTCAAATGTGTTGAAACATACCTTTATGACGGGTCAAAATGAGATTAGAATCGGTGTTTGGTAGTAAATAGGTAAACATTGCGACCCGTAAATATCTTGTTAAAACATATTTGGAAAGGGATATAGTCAGTGGGTATTTAACGTTTTAAGACAGTGAATTTAAGGGAAATAAAAAAGCAGTTTTCTTTGAATTTGAAAGTTCTATTTAACTTCAACATCTGTGATGAAAGTTAACTTTCAGATACTACAAGTATCTACACTATTGTATGAATCGATTTTCACGTGTTGATAATAAATAGTTGTGGATTTTGGATTTTACGTATGTTCAACGCATCTACATAGATAAATCATTTGTTTCAGACTTGTGAAACGCGTGTGGAAAAGGGTAGATTTGAAATAACAAAACAGTGTCGAAAAGAAAAAGAGTGCAAACCTCGATGTGATCCAAAAGATGCTTTCTGTGTTTCCTGTTGTACGGGATCACTGTGCAACAAGGACGAGGGTTGGTATAATTTTTCTACACGAACCAATAAGATACAAAAAGTGGATTTTATTATTTTCATTAATTTTTGGCACCCATTTTCCCTTTCTTGTAAACTTTTACAGGGTATGGAAAATATGGAAATTGGGGCATTTGGACACCCTGTAGTAAGCGTTGTGGTGGTGGTAGACAGAAAAGATTCAGAAGGTGTTCATCATCAAATATGCCCTGTGACGGGCCTTCCACAGAAGAGAGGGCATGCAACACAGCCTCATGTGTACAATGTAAGACCGGATAACAATGTATTTGATTTTTAGAAACTGTCTATCATAACTATTGTTCTCAGTTTCCATATTCTAGATTATGTTTAATGTTTACATTTCAATAGCTTCGGAGTGCCACAGATGTACAAACGCCAAAAACAATGGCGATTGTAACAAACAGATGAAAGATACTTGTTCAGCTTATCAGGTATTGAGATTGTGTCACAGTCGTTTACATCTATCTTGGATATTAAATAAAATTAATTCGCAAATCTATAATATGATAACGTACGATGTCATACCTGAACATAAATGTGGCTCATTTATTTGTAAACTTAATCTAATTCAGTCCTGTGAGACAAAGATTAATCGGCAGACCAAGGCACTTACAAAGAAATGCACTTCGACATCAGCATGCAAAACACTCTGTCACGGAAACTCGGCGATCTGTACTTTCTGTTGCCAAGGCGATAACTGCAATGAAGGTATGAAATTTACCTGTCTGGAAATTGCATTTGTATTCATTCAAATTAATGACCATGATTTCTTTCCACTACTATATATAACACATTATATAGTCGTTCTATTAATGACTTCCAGGTGTGATATTTCATTCTGTTGTCAGTGTAGTATTTCACCATCTTTTATTACGGTGTTTTAACTATATTGCTATATTTCGAGGAGAAAAAACAGCATGAATGTAAATTTGAAATAATCCTAGAAAATCTGACTGCTTAAGTAATGTACACACCATATCGTAAATCAACAGAACCGTATTAATAGCATTTGTCATACAAAACAATTCAACATTGTTGACCGATATGATTTATAATATTGATTATTTCAATCTGTAAAGGATATGGTGAATGGGCTCCATGGAGTGCATGGGCATTAAAGAATGGAAAGAAGTCACGAACTCGCACCTGTAATACGATAGAATGTTCAGGGGAAAGCACTGAAGAAGAAAATTGCATCGGAACTTCTTGTTCGGGTACATTAAAAATATCATATACCAAACCATCAGTCAAAAATTTGTTTGAGTATTTTCCACAAGGAAACAATCTCTGTAGCTTTATTTTGAAATATAGATATATCAAAAGATTTTCTTACATTTCTTTTGTCTTATTCCTCACTCACGTGATTTATGTAAAACGTTTCCATGTCACCCACTTGTAATTGTTGAATGAAATAGATTCTGATATATATTCAGGCGTTCAGAATTTCCAGTGCAGAAGCTGTTCAAATGCCAGGTCTGATGCAGAATGTAATTTTGGACCCTTAGTCACGTGTCCTGCTGATAAACATGTGAGATTTAGTTCTAGTTGCCTAATAAGTATATGAATGAATACATTCTTTATAGCTTTCAATATATATATCCATAGCAACAATATGGGGTTCAGCAAGGACAAGTATGTTTCTGCATTTGAATGTATCAAGAAAATGAACACAAAACTTTATGTGTATCATTAAACTTCTACAGACATGCCAAACTAGAGTGGAGAGAGCAACGGGTTTGACCTCAAAAGGATGCGCGTCACCATCTTCATGTACACAAGCATGTACAGCCGGAAGTCCAACTTGTATGTTCTGCTGCTCGGGATCCACGTGTAATGAAAGTAAGCCCCGAAATATATCTATTATATGCATCTATTGTATTGACACTAATCTTAAAAAACAAAATCTTTTTCATAAATTCTTGGGATATCTAATTCGTTTTGGATAACTGGATTACCTTACGATCTAAAGAAATGGATGAATGAGTTATGAGATTGATCACTGTTGGTTATCTTCACCTTGCATGAATGAATACAGTGTTTAACTGTTAGATGATATACCGTTTTTGTCTTTTGTAGATTACGGCACATGGGGTGGATGGGGAGCTTGGTCTATAACAGGCACAAAGGGCAGTTTAATGACTCGCAAACGAACGTGTGCATCAATCCTGTGTTCAGGAGAAGGCGTGGAGACATTGCCATGTCGGGGACCAATTTGTTCACGTATGTCACCGTTCGCACAAGTTCAATACTATACAAAGCTTTATGTTTGGTCTGGCTAATTATACCCCCCGCAACAAGTTGTGGGGGGGGGGGGGGGTATACTGGAATCGGGTTGTCCGTCTGTCTGTCCGTCCATCCGTCTGCAGACGCAATGGTTTCCGGGCTCTAAAGCATTATCCTTTCCACCTAACGTCACCATATCATATATATGGACTACCCATGGGATGAAGATGTTCCCTATCGATTTTGGGGTCAAAAGGTCAAAGGTCAAGCGCACTGGACATCGAAGTAGCAAAATGGTTTCCGGGCTCTAAAGCGTTATCCTTACCACCTACAGTCACCATATCATACATATGGACTATCCATGGGATGAAGATGTTCCCTATCGATTTTGGGGTCCAAAGGTCAAGCGCACTGGACATTGAAGTAGCAATATGGTTTCCGGGTTCTAAAGCGTTATCCTTTCCACCTACAGTCACCATATCATACATATGGACTACCCATGGGATGAAGATGTTCTCTATCGATTTTGGGGTCAAAAGGTCAAAGGTCAAGCGCACTGGACATTGAAGTAGCAATATGGTTTCCGGGCTCTAAAACGTTATCCTTTCCACCTACAGTCTCCATATCATACATATGAACTACCCATGGGATGAGGTTGTTCCCTATCAATTTTGGGGTCAAAACGTCAAAGGTCAAGCGCACTGGACATCAATGTAGCAATATGGTTTCCGGGCTCTAAAGTGTTATCCTTTCCACCGACAGTCACCATATCATACATATGGACTACCCATGGGATGAAGATGTTCCCTATTGATTTTGGGGTCAAAAGGTCAAAGGTCAAGCACACTGGACATTGAAGTAGCAATATGGTTTCCGGGCGTTCCTAGATACCTTTTGGATCATAATACTGAAGTTTTACCTATTACCAACACCCTTTGGGAGATTGGGGTAAGCGGGGGGGGGGGGGGGGGGTATTCTTAGTGAGCATTGTTCACAGTACCTCTTGTTTTCTATTGTTTTCCCCGAACAATGTCTGTTTTCAATACGTTTTAATGTCGCAGATTGTGTTTCCGTATTATGCCAATACAGTATAAATTTCGCTAAAAAAGAAAAAATTCGCTGTATGATGTAAATACATGTTGCTGCAACATAATCATATAATGCATTAATAGGCATGCTTGATTAATTGATCATTGCACTGCATTTAGAAAAAGCTTTTGACAGAGGTTTTTTTTTTAATTTAATTACTTGCATTTTGTTATACAGAATTTAGATGTCAAGCGTGTAACAACGCTACATCAAACGAAGATTGTAACAGACAAGGATTCCAGACCTGTGGCTCAAATGATGACGTAAGTATAAACTGTATGTATTTTATAAAATTATTCATTCACCTTTATAAGTGTACGTGTACCTCAATGACATAGATATACGTTTATTTGATTTTCTCCCACAAATTACTTGGTAAATAACATTGTTTCTCAATGATCATCGTGAGTTAAGAAATATATGCAATTCTGAAAATATTCATTCAAATATAACACTTTAAATGGCAAAATAGTATGATTTATGATACAAAAATTATCATTGTTATTGTTAGACATGTGGAACATCAGTTACACGGGCGACGTCACGTATCTCAAAGGGTTGTAAGCCCAAGGGGCAGTGTAGACCTTGGTGTGACGCTGTGTCCTGTACCTTCTGCTGCAACAGTGCTTACTGCAACGATGGTCAGTTCTTATATAATTATTACAGCAGAAAGATAATGATAGATCAATTAGCAGAGATTTTTTTATCACAATATATTACCTCGTTTACCTGATCGAGATATAGGGCTCACGGCGAGTGTGACCGGTCGACAGGGAATGCTTACTCCTCTTAGGTACCTGATCCCACCTCTTGTGTGTCCAGCGGTCCGTGTTTGCTCTCAATTTTGTATTCCTTGTAGGAGTTATGAGCTTGATAACTTGTTCGTTATCTTAACCTTTTCATTATAAAAGATGAAGGGGAGATGGTAAAATCATTTATGTCCAACGGCATTAAATGTCTATTTGGTAATTACAAGCAGGCGCTATCCTTAGTCTTTGTAGTTTCGTTAATTTTACTGCTTTCCCTTTACATTTTATACTGATTTTACATAGCAGTTTTCAATATATTTTATCTTATGGTGAATAAGGATTCTACAATACAATTCATATCAATTTTTATATCAAACTTTGCAATGAATTATCTCCTTCATGCATAGCTTTGATCCTTAGACGAATTTGACTCGTCTTTGGCATTCTGTTTTATTTAGTTCTTATAAGTTTATTGTTATTTCGGATTTCAAATATTTCGGCTTGAGCATCACTGATGAGACATTATTTATCAAAATGCGCATCTAGTGCATCAAAATTGGTACGGTACAAGTTTTACATTATACAATTTACACTTATTTTACATTGCAATTTTCAATAATTTTACAACACAGTTTATGGCGTATGGCAGCTGTGGACGTCCTGGAAGGTCGTGTTGGTAAATAACGTATACAAGAGACAAAGGACCCGCAACTGTGTGACCACTTTGTGTTCTGGGGATGACAAGGAGGAGGAAGGATGCACAGGAGCGAATTGTACAAGTAATTATACTAATCATAAAACGACGCTTTGTGAGTTTGCAGGACAGCTACCCTCGATATGTATGCTTTAAATGAATAGAAAGAAGGCTCAAAGGGACACCTGCAGTTCACATGTAGGTACAGATTACATGAAAAGAGCATATACTCTTCATATATTATAAATTCAAACATCACCATGAAGATTTCACTTAATCGACAATAAAATGCAAAAATAAACTAATGTGTGAATTCATCATTTTTTTTTTACTAATAAACTTTGTTATCATTAAGGCTTATCATAGTTTTAAAAACGATTCTGTTACTTCCAAGTTTGCTGGGCACATGTCCTGAACTTGTCTCCGATTAGGTAATGGTTAAGTCACGTCTTTGAAGTTAAACAAGAAACAGTTGATTTTACGATTGTGTAATGTTTTTCGTTTATGACGATATTTACATGTACGATACTTGCAAAAACAGGAGGTTTTTAATTCATTTGCTCCAAACTATAAGATTATTAAGAAACTTTAATAGTGTGTGCGCCATTTGTGGAGAAAAATCATTTCATCTTGTTGAAGATAATTTTTACAGTAAATATGGTGAAGTGTGTAGGTGTACCTACCGTAAGTGTAATAAAACATTTCTGTGATAGAAGGATCATGGTTTTCGAAACCCAAGCTGTTAATGAAACAAATTGTGAAACGCGCATACTACTGGATTTATGACTTGCCTATTTGAATATTTTCACAGAAGTAAAATACCTGCAAAGTGTCGACGATAAAAAAGTCACACAAGTCACAGTTTCCCCTCATTATTGAAATCATACATGGACATTTTGTATTGAAATTTGAGATATAGATATATCATGGGAATATACTGTAAGTACTTGTACATTTTCAGCCTAGGGTAACTTTTGACAAATTTATGGCGTTTGGGCGTGGGCATTCGTGTCACTCCGATACATCTGGTTTAAGTTAAATTTTGATAAAGATATCAATAATAGATATTCTGTAAATAAAATGAAACAAAAACTCTATTAAATTTGCATACAAAGAAGTAAGGATGAAAAGATATGAATAATAATAGTTTCAAAATACGGCCTTGGATTTGACACACCTTCTTTGACACGCCTTCTTTCTTGAAACAACAAAATGCTGACCATCTGACTGTCATATTAGCAATGCATGCTATTTTCCTACAAATTCGTGGATCTATGTATATCTAACTATCCTTTAGTGCTTTTTACGTGATCTAGCACAATGAATTTGGCATATATATGGAAGACAAACTTATCAATTCCATTTTCTGACCACGTATAAAGTAGGTGCGCAATACATTCATTATAAAAATATGACTGACGAAAGATGTCCGAAAGGGAAATAGGAATCCTCATCTAGTAAATGTAGGATTTCTATTAAGATTACAAGGCGTCCAAATCAAAGTTGATGAGATTATTTCTGAGTATTATCAAGATGTCTCGGGTAACCGTTGTGTTTCACTTGGTTCGTGTTTATTCAATTTATTGTCTCATTATTGTATTTAGAGCGATTAAGAAATCTGATTACATCAAATAGTTATCGTAGAATGAAGTCAAAAAGATATTCTCTATACTTTAAAGCTGCAATGATGCCTTCGATTGACGGTGGATTCACAGATTGGTCCACCTGGTCATCATGTTCGAAAACATGTGGTGGAGGAACATCTGAGAAGTCTAGGACATGTTCGCAACCTGTTCCACAGAATGGTGGCAGGAATTGCACTGGTTCATTTTCGGATTCCAGAGACTGTAACACACAATCATGTCCAGGTAACTGAACAATTAAGTGCACACTGTGATTAGTGAGCTTTATAAAGTTTTAGAATAGGTTATTTCTTAAATTTTAGCAATATAATTGAAATGACGGGTAATTCAAGATTTCCTTTTAGAAATATGGACATTTTGTCTGCATCAACGAAGAGTGAATATGAAATCCTCCAAACAAAAATAAAGAGAGATAGAAGGACATTGAGAAATGTAAAATTAATTATTTTAAATGGCTTGCAGTGGATGGTAACTGGGGCATATGGGGACCTTGGGCATCTTGTTCTAAGAGCTGTGGTGGTGGAAAGCAACATCGTGAGAGGAAGTGTGACGACCCTACCCCCGCTCACGGTGGCACCAACTGTACAGGGGACACTATGCAGTTAGATGACTGTAATGATATTCTCTGCCCATTACCGTCATCAGGTCAATACGTACAGGTGAGTGATACTCATTAAAAAAACCTGCAGTTTCCACATGACTGAAACACTCCAGAAGTGCTGCTGAGACTTGGGAATATAAATGGGTTCTGCAAAATTCCTACATGCAAGGAAATTTAATGTTTTATTAAGTTTACACACTACAAAAACTTAAGGCCTCCACGAAATCAAATGAATTATGTTACAGAAACTTAATGAAACGTGAGGTTTCTGCATAGTTTCAGTTTGCAAAATAAATTGTCTTCTCATAATTTGTGATAGAATTTCACATAACGAAAGGAATTGGTGTGTATATGATATCAAGATCAAGTGGTTTATATAAAGTATCCGTACAATGGAAACCTAATAAAACCTTTGTTTCTTTTTTGATTCAGCAGAACAACAAATTCTAACACAGTAGTTGATTCAACAAACATGCAACACGGTGCTATCAAGCTGTTTGCTTTTCATGTATTCAATGCATTCCTTTGAACGCGAATAAAATACATGCATCAAAGTATTGTGATAATAGCTGCAGAACTGTAGCTCTCTGAAAAAATATTGGGAAGGACCAATATTTTTTCAGAGAGCTATATATACATTTTAAGTAGCCCAATTCTACAAATACGAGTGCAAATCTTAGTTTAAATAAAGTGGAGACACGAGTTATCTTTGAACGAGCAAATAAAAAAAATCAATGGTATGAATTTGAAAATCCCAATTTAACTTTGGTCCGATGTTGGAAAAATCACCTATCATGTTATGAATATTGCATATTATTCACCCTGAAGGCAAATGCAGGTGAAATATCGTTCCATTTTTCTAGTTTGATGGATCTCGGCCAATCAGAAAAGTCAGAATTACTCCAATATATAATCATGAGTAATGTAGGATACTTAATTTATCAATTGAGTGATATTATGTATACAAATACATGTGTAATATTATCGATATGTTAAAAGATCAGTATTAAATATGAAGGCATGTATTCTCCTGGAATATGTCGTGGTAGCTTACTTCATAACGAGAGGTTGTGAGTTTGAGGCCCGGATGTGCAATGGTCGCGTCAAACCTAAGGCGTAACGATAGGTAGTGGTTGCTCCTTCGAGTGTGCGAAAGAGTCACGAGTCTGTTGTATAGGGCCTTATAACTAATATATCTTAGCACGGAAGGCATTATGACTCTTTCCTACTGCTAGTGATGTCTCAATATGAGTGAGAAATTATCGAAGGGACAAACGTAAAAACAAAAACAAAACAACCACCCCCCCCCAAACAAACCACTTATTGATATACCACATTTAATAATGATCCGAAATCAATATTTCTAGGATGTGTTTCTGAAGCACGGGCAAGTCAATGTCCCCATAACAGCATGCCCCTTTGTACCTTTGTATCACACGTACTAGTGTAGCACTGGAGTGAATCGCATCCGTTAAAGCTTTTGCTCTACTTATTGCATGTTAACATTAGCCGTTACTGTTATTGTTAAGACTGGTAAAAGGTTCATACACCATCAAACATGGCAATGGGATATATCAAAACCCTGTTATTCATATTTCAAAAGTTGTTAGTTTTCATTATGAGATTATAAGGCAATACTAGAATGAAAATATGGCACCATTGGAAGGATTTGTCAAAAATATCAAAACTGTACTCGTCAGAATGCTTCTGTTAAAATGACCAGAAGACGTGATCTAAGTTTAACGTTTTTATGATCTCGGATGTCCATGTACTCACCCGGAAATATTCTAAGAGACACTAAGATTTCACTATCTTTCACAGAAATGTCCACCAGGCTGGTTTACCTGTAAAAGTGGTGGCATTACTTGCATTGACGTATCCTTCAAGTGTGACTGCGCGAATGACTGTGACGACGGAAGTGATGAGGAGATTGCATACGCATCTTGCACTATATCACAAATGCAAAATTGCAATAGTGGCACAGGTAATCTTTCATTCATTCTTGAATCGTGAAAATCATTATGTAAAATAATTGTCTATTTTTATGCTGTAAAATACTTGTGTAATTTTTGCATCCTACTCAGTTTACATAATAAACTTTCAGATCATATCAGATTTTCGTGGTGGATCCTTCTTCTGTCCCTTACTTTAGGACTGATGGCACTCCGCTGAAATGATGAAAATGAGAACAATAACGTTAAAAATCACATCACTGCTTACAGATAAAAATAGGATTATGACGTCAGTTTTGGAGTTCCATCAGCACGTCTTGTTTTTCGACTCTCTTTATAACAAGGCGGGCCGGGGAAGGGAAGGGATTTATTCACTCGTACTGAAACATTTATTGACTCCTGCATCGGCATCCTCTTCATATCCAGTGTCATTATCTATTAAGCATATGTCATTTATAAGGAATGACGAGGAGCTTTTGTTTGTTTTGGGGGAAATTTGTATTATTGCAACACGTATCAAATGTTTATAAGTTTTCTTGATTTCTTTTTTGTTTTTAAATATACTTTTTCTGTAATTTGTTTTTGTCTTCCGTTATCATTTGAAACAAACTCTTATGCAGTTATGTCATCAATATCTGTACGTGTGTATTTGTTACTCTTAGAAGGTTACCCGTGTGCACTTCATAACACAGCATTTACTGCCTGCCATTTAGCAGGTCATCAACCTATCCCGTGCTCATATGTCGTAATGGCTGACTACTTTTGCGTTAAGTTTTACATGATCTGTATCATTTTAATGATGCATCTATATTATCCAATGGGAAGGTGAAAGAAGGTTGACCCCAGTCTGTAAGTCTACCCTTTTCCGTCCCAAAAGGGAGCCCAAAATGACAAACAGATCACTGTTTTAAAACTTCAACCAAAGTGTGTGTATGTGGTTTTTTGGGGAGGGGGGGGGGTGGAACCCCTATGTTCTTTCACTGATCAATAACCGAGAGAAAGGGATCGCCAATGAATATATTACTAACGGAAACAAACCAACTATTTCAGATGGATTAACGAGGAACGATGGTGATGATTTCTTGCATCCACATGTGCGAAGAAATTTTTGAAATAGATTCTGGATTCCTTAATGTATGAAAACTAAACGTAGATTTATTGAAGTTATCGATTAATATATGAATGTAGTTCAAAATTCTCCAGAACGACAAATACCTGGAGTTATTTTATTCACTGATTTTCATAAAGCTTATGATTCATTTTATCTTAGAATTTCAAATACAATATTTTACACTTTTAAATTTTGGACCAAGTATCTGTGCTGTTCAACTAGACCAAGCATTAACTGTGTTATACAAAATGGGATTTTTAAGATAGAAGGGGCTGTTGCCAACATGACACAAAACTCCATAATAAATTCTGTAGAAATTATGAGTCCAAAGTATAATGCGACAAAATAAATATACATGTATAGACTTGTAAAGGAAGTGACTAAATGGAGAGGAAAAGTTTGTTTATTACAGTGTGCAAATAACAGTTTTATTTTAAGACAGTTAAAAAAAGAAGTCTGAAATCTGCATTATAGACCTTCTCTCCCGCTTCGCTAAATGTTCTGGTGTAGAAACCATTCTGATAAAGACGATTTGGGGCTCAAGAATTATAAACTATATGACGATGCAGAAGTTCGAGGAAAATCAGATTCGTTTAATGTTTTGGGCTTAACGTACACTGTGAATTTAGATTTTAACAAGAAGTTGAAAATGTTTGCAGAGAGAAATAATAGAATGATCCATAGGAAATTTTTGCAAATAGTTTGTTTTTATCGAAAATATTGACCCTGCCTTTTAGTTGATAAAACAACTGGGGAATATTTTATCCAAATTCTTACATATAGATAGATTTATTCAGGTTAAAAATCAATGTATGACACAGGGTGATATAACTAGCATGAAAGGTGAAGATAACGAACAGTGATCAATCTCATAACTCCTATAAGCAGTACAAATAGAGAGTTGGGCAAACATGGACCCCTGGACACACCAGAGGTAGGATCAGGTGCCTAGGAGGAGTAAGCATTCCCTGTCGACCGGTCACACCCGCCGTGAACCCTATATCTTGATCAGGTAAACAGATTTATTCGTAGTTAAAATCAGTGTGACAAGAACGGCCTAACAATCGGTATGAAACACGTCAGACAGCATTTGACCCTATGATAGGTTGTATTGGCAAACTACATCATTATAACGACCATAGATTTTGCAAAATGCTGATTTTAAACGATACTGTTGGAACCCCTGCACCATCAACTTGTTTGTCAGTAGCCTGCTGGGATTTAAAAACTGACCATATGCAGAACAAGCTCTTGCGTATAGAATCAGCTGAGAGATATGCACACCATATACAAGTGATAATGGAATATTGCTACATAAATATGGGAAGTTGACGATGAAGAAGCTGAAATCATCTTGTTTGTCATCAAGTTGAGTTGTTAGTTTGCCGTTAATATCTATTTCAATAAAATATTTAAGTATGAAGCAGAAGTGGACGACTCTGTGATGTTCCCTGGGATATATCGAATCTACATACAAACGAAAAGTATTATTGTTGATGGATAATACGTCGTCGATATATCTAAATGTCAAATTGAAGGTCACATAAACTGACAAGAACAATGAAATATAAATACATGTATCCACTTCTGGTATGATATTATCATTATATAATAAGACTAGAAGTTTGAACTGAATAAACATATAACAGTATTATCACAGTATTATTGCATTGATTTGCACCTATGAAAGGACAGCAAAATTAATTGCAAGAAAACCTTTGCAGCTTGATACTGAAAATACCGGATGTAGAATGATTGGCATAGAAACATTTATAAAATTATCAAACTAACACAGATAGTACGTGCATATAAAATATCATTGTTGAAAAGTTTTGACCCCCCCCCCTTCTGGAATATTTTTCTGATTTTGTCCGTTTCTCTCTGAGACAAGCACTTACGGTAAATCCATACTCGCAGTTGTATCTGATACAAGTTTTGAAAGTGTATTTATTTCCATACATTAGAGTTAAAACTAACAAATTATCCAATAAAATGCATAGGTCATCACCTTTTTAAGATGCGAGACGTAAATAAACAGAATCATATATCACCGTCAGAAAATGGCAATTTTCCTTAAACAGCATTATCTAAATTTCATACAAATTGGTTATGACGATATAATAGCATTGATAACAATTTCATGTCTGTAAAAGTAAAGGAAATCAATCACATAATAGACTTGATATAGAAATCAATAAAAACAGAGTTATTGCCCTTGGATTCAATATTTTAAAACGTATCGTTGATTATTCATAATTAACTTAGATTTTTGAAATAGTATATTTTTAACAAGATTTTTTACAATAACTATCGGAAAAGACTCTAACAAAAGTTATGGTCCTATCATGCATACCGGTAAATTTAAATAAATCATTGATTTTGCAAAATCTGATGACTTCACAGGAGGGTGGAATTACTTTAAACAAATTCAAATATTAATCCAGAATATTTACGAAAATAACAGGGTGTAGCACGGTACATTTAGGCCAGTTTGGAACAGAATATTCACAATGCCCTCAGGCAAGAATCGCGTCCTGATTTTTTTTTTTTAATTTCTTAGTATTGATAATTCTAAGAATTATTATATATTGTTTCAGGGCATGAAATAAAGGTAGAAAATATGTAATCATTTGTTTTTATACAAAAAAGACTTGTAAAGTTTGCAATTTGCTTTCAAAACATGTAGATAATAATACTTAGTATGTGCAGCTATTGTGTTTGTTTGATCTGCCTGAATTATGTATATTGGAGACGTCATACATATATATAGCAGTATCATGACTCGGTTTGCGTTTAAGTTAATCCAATTCTCCTGCCTTTTAAAAAACACCATGTGAAGCTATCGACTGTTCCTACACACATATGTTTGTTTATTTGTACATATGTAAGGAATTCGGTGTGTTCGTTCACAACATAGTCCAAAATTCAGAGAAATAATAACAAGAGGAATTCACATGATCTAACGGAACGAACTACTTGTAGTTTCCGTCAATTGGATATTTTGTTCTTGTAAAACTCAACCGGATTTTGTTGAATACATTAGAAAACGGTGTTCAAGAATCTAGTACGAAGGCGATGACAGGAGTGAAGATTGAGTAAAGCGCAATCTGGCGAGAACGGAAACGAGATCCTTTTTTCAAAATGAAGACACAAGATCCTCTTATATTCCTCCGCGGCTTTGTTGCAAGGGAATAAAATAATGACGTTATACACATAAGTCAACGCGGTTTTATGTGTTTTCCCTGCTTTGCATACACATACAAGTACATGTTAAAAATTTGAACTCCCTCTCTGATGTGATGTTATGAAAATGTCTTCTCATTTTTAAAACATTGCTCTGTTATGTTTATACTATTTATATGGATTAATTAATGAGAATAATATATTTATACTATCTTAAAATATGGATTAACGAGGAGCGATGATGATGAGTCATTACTCTTTCTGTAACATGTTAAATGCCTATCCATTTTTCATTAAAAACATCAGTTGAGGTTCGAACTCATAATGTTTTCTATGTGCCAACATAAAGAAATTTCTTTTAATTATATTTTAATACAAAATACAAATAAACTAAATCTGGCGATGACGGATAGGAATTGCAGGCCATGATGGTAAGACCTCGAACATTAACCTAAAGACATACATACTTTTATCCAGGTGACACGTCAAAAGTCAATGGGCCACAGAATTATTTTTCTAAATAATCTTCTTTTCAAAATTAATACCTTTGTGTTTCCTTTTGGAAATGACGTCGCTTAGGTATTGCGGTATATACCTGTTCACTAATGACTAGTTAAAACACCAATGTAGCTTCAGGAAGATTGCCAGCGGGACACGATCGGTCAATCAAATGAAATTGCAGTACAAGAATGGCGAATATATGTTGGTTAATTCTATTTTGTTTCACATGTACGTCTCAATTTCGAAAAAAAAAATCATTTAGATTAATTTGACGTATACATTGAGCTCAAGACCGTAGCAGTGAGGATTTTGTATCGTGTCAACTGCTACCGTGACATGAAACCTCGACTTTTAAGGTCATATCCAAAAGAACCATAACGTTCAATTCGTAACAGTCAAAAAGGTACCGTATGTAATACGCCTCGAGTTAGACGCAAAAACCGAAACCCCGTGTCACAGCAGTTGTAGCACGATAAAAATCACTCTCTGTTCAAAGACCGTAAGCGCCGAACATAGAACTCAATTTTGCAGCCCTTCACCGGTAATGGTGACCGTCTCCATATGAGTGAAAAATTCTGGAGAGGGACGTTAAACAATATACATCCCAACACCCTTACACACTGACAGAACTATGTCACGAGAATCTTTCCATAAGAAAATCAATGTAGACAATGATGAACTTTTTATTTAATGATAGAATACCGGTAACTGTTTCGGTTCAATGATGAAATTACTGTTTTCTTCAATAAGAGAACTGTTTCGGTTCAATGATGAAATTACTGTAAACCATTTTTGTTAAATTAAAAACTATTGTTTCTGTTTAATAAAAACACAACTGTTCTGATAAAATAACTGTTTATGTAACTTTCTGTTCAAAGAAGAAAAAAATGCTTTAACCATTGCCGTATTTCTTCTCAAATATTGTATTGGAAATAATATGAATATCATACGGAATATTTAAGAATTGAAAATACATGAGAACATGGACCGCGACACTTCACGCCCGCATGCTTCTTGAGGCGTAGTATGTCAGTGTGAGGCGTAGTATGCCAGTGTGAGGCGTAGTATGCCAGTGTGATGCGTAGTATGCCAGTGTGAGGCGTAGTATGTCAGTGTGAGGCGTAGTATGCCAGTGTGAGGCGTAGTATGTCAGTGTGAGGCGTAGTATGCCAGTGTGAGGCATAGTATGTCAGTGTGAGGCGTAGTATGTCAGTGTGAGGCGTTACATATACCCTCATGTATTTCAGTTCCTATATTTACCCTCTTCTTTCATTTCTGTCGAAATTTCCAACCACTAAAATAGACGAACTATCTTATCAACAACTGCATCACATTCATGAGGAAGTTGTCATCATTACAAGTGGTAAAGATAACGAAGGGAACAAATTTGGAAGTGTAAATATTTCAGATTGATTGAATGGCGCATTACAAAAGATGCACATAAGTAATCGTATCGAATTAGACCAAATCATAATGGTGTCCGATTTTCGATTAGACAAAATAATTTTCCTTATCACACATTTCAGTCGGCCTAAAATATCGACCATTGTCTGCTCAATGTGTACAATAAACTTGTATCTTCTTTGTTCAAAACCATTGTGTAGACAGTTATTAAAGATTATTAAATATATGTACACTAATATTTTCAATTCTTGTTAACAATACAATGAAAATATATTTCTGCTTTTAAAGATGACTCGTGTAATTTAACGAATAATAAATCTCTTGTCAAAACAAACTTATACAAAGAAATTAAAAGGAGTGAACCCGCACACAAAGTATTTCAAAGTCTTTATTCACACAAAAAACGTCAATTATGCTAGAGTCCTAGCAAATTTAGCTAATCTATTATGGAATTTCGTCCATATGCTGGAAAAACAATTCTATTTAATCCATGTAATATTAAATAAGGGTTGTTAGGAATACACTTTGTCTCAGTAGAGAAAGTTACATCGCGGGAAGCGTACATAACACACGCTCCTGGAGAATCATGGCTGGAGGTAAGCTAAAAGATAGACTACAATTACTTAAATTTTTTTCCGGAATAAAGGAAAATATATGATGACAATTATTTGTATTGTTTCCTTTTACTTCCAAGTCGAAAATACATATTTTCTTTTTACTCAATTTCACAGGACGATGGATGACAGTGTTAATTATCAGTGTTCTCTCTCATGCAATTCATGGTAAGCATTACATATTTTTTCTGTTTATAATGGGCTTATATTTCTTTTTAAGGTCTTTTATACGATATTCTATTTTTCATTTTCGCTTGGGTTTTTTTTTTTTAAATTAATTACGTTTTCGCTAAAAAATAATATTTTTCACTTAAGATTACATGTACATGTCGCAACAAAAAGCAAACTTCTCTTGTTTTCAAGTCTATATCTTATCTAGCTATTGAATGGAAATGCATTTACAAAAAGGTCATGTCTATTATTAGTAGTAAAAATAAATCCAAAGACAAATCAAATACAGAATTCAAGCAACGACTTTATCAAAACTGATTTTTTTTTATTTTTCAAGTTCAAATATTACAATGTTTGTTAATATATGATGATTTGTATATGTGTCAGCGTTATTAATATATAACATTATTAAATATGTCTTAATAATTTATTCGTTTCCATAGTCTAAAACATATTACAAAGTCTCAAATATTTCAGGGGGTGCTCCTAACAATAGAGGAAATGAGTTCATAATTGGTTTTATGGAAAATCAGGGAACCTCCATCGATGTCGAAATCTTTGTTACCACCATGCGTACCATAACTGTTAACGTCAATGTCACTACGCCCCGATACTCCTCGTCCATTAACGAACAATTCAGCGTCAAAGCTGGAGAGGTCAAGCAACTTTTATTCCCACCCGGAATCCGACCGACCGGCAATAGTAAAGTACCTAATGCCGTGCACGTGAAGGCGGACGACGACGTCGTAATTTACGCCGTGAACAAAGAAAAGTACTCTAACGATGCGTATCTGGGCGTCCCAGTGGATGTTTTGGGAACCGAGTACTATGCCGTAACTTTCTACCCACCAACTCAGCAGTGCGAACTAATGATAGTTGGAGTTGAGGATGGAACTACCGTTACAATAAAATTTCCCGCCAGTATGCAGCAGTCGGTCACGTGGAATGGACAGTCTTATGCCGCCGGGGATACCCTGACCGGAACCGTTGATCGTTTCGACACATGGCAACTGATTTCAAAAGGAGACCTAACGGGAGCCTACATCACATCCGACAAGAACGTTGGCGTTATCAGTGGAAACAAGAAAACAAGAATCGGAAGCGGGGGTTCTTCCGATCACTTGTGCGAAATGATGATTCCAGTCGGCAGATGGGGAAAGAATTACATTTCTGTTCCAATTCCGGCCAGAACGGTGGGAGACAAATTTCGATTTATTGCCAGTGAAGCAGGAACCACAATCACCATTTCTGGTGGACACACGGAAACCATTACTCTGGCCAATGCTGGTGACTTTGTTGAGAAGGATATCGAATCTACAGCTTACTGTTCCATTAAGGCGGACAAAGCTATTATGGTTGTCCAGTTTGTACTCAGTCAGCAGTTAAGTACGGAACCATCCGATCCAGCTATGATGATTCTTCCTCCCATTGAACAGTTTGCCGCTGACTACACTTTTACCACACCTAAATACTCTTCACCTCCTGCAACCTACGACAGTTTTTTTATGTTCGTTATCAGAGAGGATGACAAGGATGGCCTGAAAGTTGACGGATCCTCTTTCCCTTCTTCCACTGTTTATCACCAGGTAACACACAATGGGGTCAATTATGCTGCAGGCTACATCGAGGTTGCAGAGGGTACACATACTGTACGTCACGACTCTCCAATTAAAGTTTTCGGTGGATACCTGTACGGAAAAGCCAAATATGAAACATACGCCTTCTCTACCGGAACTCGACTTGCTCCCATCAACACAGTAAGAAATGGTCGACTAACTTCAGTGAAGAATTTCTGAGCAGTATTTCATTTCAATTTTTTTCTAATTTATCCTTAACCACCGTATCAAATGAATTTTCATTCAAAAGTAAAGAAATATACATGTATATTTAAGCATTATTCGCTGGAAACAAACATTTTGATTGCTTGTTGTATGTAAATGGGTTTTTTTTAATTAGCCATGCACTCCAACAACCACTGAGATTGGTGATGGTTTAGACAATGACTGCGATGGTTTGATCGATGAAGAAGCATGCTGGGACAGTAACTCAGGTAAGACGAATATAAATTTTGTTGCATACTTATTGATAGACTGTTTTACGCATCTATAGCATTTACCTTGCCTCATCCTAAAAGAATGATTCATATATTCAATGGATTTCAGATGATGATGGTGATTCGAGACAAAATGAAGACTGTGCAACTCCACCACCAGGTGAAGTATACCGCTTTGCAAGAGTAACGTACGAATATGTAAATCATTTCGAATATATGTCACTACGTACGTTTTATATTTACAGTTGATGGCGAATGGGCAGACTGGAGTCAGTGGACCGCATGCTCAGTAACATGCTTTTCTACCACTGGTGCCAGCAACAGCGGTTCCCGATCCCGTGAAAGAACATGTACAAACCCCGCCCCAGCGTACGATGGAAAACAATGTGTCGGTCAGGCTTCAGAGGCCGACGCTTGTTCAATCACCAATGTATATTGTCCAGGTAGACTTATTGACCTATTTTCACCATTTCCTAACGTTGAACACCTTTAAGTGCAAAACCTTGAGAATCCCCTTATCTTGATTAGTTGATGGTGCATGGACATCCTGGGAGAACTGGGGGACTTGCACGGTCACTTGCGGCAGCGGTTCCCAGTCTCGTCCACGCACTTGCACAGACCCATCTCCTCAGTATGGCGGAGCAGACTGTGCTGGAGACAATAGTGAATTCAAGCAAGGCTGCAATCCTTCAGCTTGTCCAACTGCTAGTGTTAACAACTATGTACAGGTAAGACAATGAAGGAGATTTTGCAGGTATTGAATGTGTGTATATAACATAAAAGTTTTATTCTTTTAGTTTTCTATTGGATTCTTCTACTTTGCTATTAAAATATATTATAGATATTTCAAGTTTCTTGGTCCCATACAATATATGGTTTAATGTGTCCGTTCGTCTCCACAGCACTGTATATCAGGGTATTTCACTTGTCTGAACTCCACCAACAAATGTATAGAAGAGTCCAAAAAGTGCGACTGTAATTCCGACTGTTCAGACGGAAGTGATGAACTGGCTAGCTATGCGGGCTGTCCACAAGGCACTGTACAATACTGCCAAGCAAGCTTACCCTCTGGTGCACAAGGTGTGTTCATTTGTTGTTAGGGATAATTACTTTGAAGGAATTCAAGATGTTGATGATTTGTATTGGTTACTAATTAGAAGTGTGCACGTGTTAGTGGCTATGTATTGAATTTTGATTAAGATTAGATACTCTAGTTAAGAAAGCGTGTTTGTATTCTTGATAGATAGCAAATGTTAAAAAGAATAAAGAACTTAAACTTGAGAAAAATATATTATAAAACATCAACAAAAATGATAAATAAAATTCAGAAAGAACACAGGTTGTATAATTCCAGCATTTCCTTCTTCCACTGATTTTTAAAATGATTGGGGTTTTTTTTTCAGGCATGATTTGGAGTTGTGCGTTGGTCACCTTTGCCTATCTGTCAGCCATCGTGTTTCATTTCCTTAATTAACCAATGACTTCGGAACTCTGTGATATGAATTTAATTAGATTTCGTAAGCATTATATTTGTGGTGTTTTAATTTTTGCATCAACTCGTAACTGTCATTTAACCTTTTCGGTTGCTGATTATCAGGAATCATTACTTTTATAACTCTTTCTTTCCTTAAATATTTCCAACAAGTATGACGTGATATGCTTTATCACACTAAAAATATGAATATACTTTTCTCAATTCAATTTATTTTGATTTATTTATCATATACGAATTCCTTTTCATGAAAAAAAAAATATACACTTACATTGTAATGTGACTTGAGATTTGATCTTAATCTATTCTGTGTAATTGATGTACATAATGTAAATTTGTTGTTATGTTTAATTTCCTGTTGCCTTTGATCATTTTTATTAAATTATGTTGTTTCATCCGATCTGTTGGTGTAGTCAGAGTTTGAGGAGGCGTACACTGTTCACTGACCACTATCCAATAGAATAGTGTGCAGGTCATCTCCAAAACATGTATACATATATTACGAATTACAATGAAAAACGGCACGAACTTTTTACCCTACTGAAATTGAACTCGAGACCTGCGGGACCAATCTTCTAGTAGCGTGTGACCAGGGCGCTAGACACCTCGACCACTAAAATTTGCTTTCGACGACAATGAAAATTCTCGCTAAAATGTTCCACGGTCATAAGGACTGGAATATAGTCATCTGATGCAAATTCCAGAGGGTCATAGGCTTTTATAAAGTTCAGAGATCGCAATTAATTATTTTCAAAATATATCAAATGTAAAGCACAGAGAAACCCGGAGTTGATTTTACGAGAGAGGTATCAGATAAATATTCTAGTGAACCAATTATATGCCCTTTAGGACATATTCATTGTACATCATAAAGTAAGATACCAAGAGTACAGAAATTAGATTTTCAGTGAAATATTCGTACCCATGATGGAGAAAAATCCAGAAAACTATTTAACCTACTTATAGCCCTAATGTAGATCACGGTGCACCAATCAAGTTGAAATCTGAACAATGTATTTCTCTAAGAGGAAGGTTGTAACAATTTTTCAGGGCAATGCCTGTATTCAAAAGAAAAAATATCTGGAAAACTGTTTGACCCATTTTTACCCCTAAAGTAGACCATGGTGTATCAATCCGGCTGAAATGCAAACTGAATTTATATTCCTCTCAGGGCAATATCCGTATCCATAACAATAACAATGTTTTTCTACTAAGTGATACTACGACTTTGACCTTGAGAAATAGGCATTCTCCGCTTGGCATAAGGTGTATGTGTACCAAATTTGGCAGTCCTAGTCCCAAATGTTTGGTTTAAATCCTGTCTGCAAGGTTTGCCTACTAAATGATACTACAACCTTGACCTCTGACCTTAAAGAACAATAGGGGTCCTCCACTTAACATGAGGAGTATATGTATTTAACTCCAATAGTTCGGTCTGTATTCTGCCTTCACGGTTTTTCTATTAACTGATACTACGACCTTGACCTTTGACCTTGAAAAAATAGACATCTTCCTCTCGTCAAGGTGATGTAATGTACCAAGTTTTAAGATTCTGGAGCTTACGGTACAGTCTGTATCCTGTCTACAAGATTTTCCTTTTAAGTGATACTACATGTAAAATTTTGATCTTTAATATCTGACCTTGAGAAACAACAAACATCTTTCTTTAATCGTGGTGATCAAATGTATTAAGTTGTAAGATCCTGGAGCTTTTAGGTTTGGTCTGTATCCTGCCTACAAGGTTTACTTACTAAGTGATAGTAGGACCTTGACTTTTGACCTCTGACTTTGAAGAACAAATGACATCCTCCACTTGGCATGAGGAGTATGTGTTCGAAGTTTGACGATCCTAGTCTCAATAGTTCGGTCTGTATTCTACCTATAAAGTTTTCCCCCTAACTGATACTATAACCTTGATTTTTTACCTCTGACCTTGAAAAACAATAGGCATATTCCTCTCATCATGGTCATCAAATGTCATCAAATGTATGAAGTTGTAAAATGCTGAAGCTAACAGTTCATTTTGTACTTTGCCTACAAGGTCCGGACAGACAGACGGACGACGCCATGCCATAATACGTCCCGTCTTTGACGGGGTATAAAAACACAGAAAAAAGCAAGAACATGACATGACATGAAAGAAAAATCAACCTCAAAGTGGTAGCAATTGGGGATTATTCATGTAATTATTTATAGGTGGCAATAAAATATAAGATTTATATTACATTTTGTATGTATAATCACATGAGATTTGATGTTATGCAATCAGAAATGCGAAAATGAATGACATGTTTACCCATAATGAAGTAATAAATTATTATTGCTTTATATTTATTTTTTGTCAACTTAAACAATGCATATTTTCTAACTTATAAATGTTGAATAAAAAAATGTTCAGCTTGATAAATGATGGTTGATTCTCATTTCATATAATGCATATAAACGGTTCTTTATTTGAAGAAATATAAAAAAGATTGATATATTTCTAGCAAATATGTCACTTTTAAATAGATGACATTCAATCAGTGAATGAATTTTATCTTTGATACAATAATTCATGCCACACATTCTAAAATTATCTATCGTTTTCAGGTGTTGTTTTTTTTGTTGTTTTTTTTGTCTATCGTTGATTATGATTATTTTTATATATCTTCAACTTTCATTTCTGAGCATTTATTCTAAATAAATATCAATAACACATATACATAATTATTTTCTATCTATATATCTATCTATATAATCGGATTGGCACAACATGTCGGTGTTTAAGTATATTCGTCTTCCTCGAAAATTAAAGGAATTTCCCAGTAGAAAACCATCAAACTTGATAGAAATTTTCTTCAAAGTTTTCACAAATGATACATATTTCGCACATTATATGGTCACTATAACGATCTAGATTGCCAATACAACTTATCATTGGGTCAAATACTGTCTGACGTGCTCCATGCCAATTGTTAAGCCGTTCTTGGTACACTGATTTTGACTACAGATAACTCCGTTTACCTGATCAAGATATAGGCACCTGATTCCACTTCTGGTGTGTCCAGGATTCCGTGTTTGTCCAAGTATTGATTTTGTATTGCTTATAGGAGTTATGAGATTGATCACTGTTCGGTATCTTCACCTTTTCATAAACTTCTTCCAATAATCTGCATTCCACCTCTGGTGTATTGTCGCAGATGACTATTTACAAATGCCCATGGGAACCACCGTGCTAACAAACTGTACGGTAAATATTTACATCAGGTGCAGGCGCGGCTGAAAGCCATAGCTGGTATGGTAGTATGTACAGCTAAAACATTTTGGTATTATGGAAGGGCGGTCATCTGAAGGCTGTCTTTGAATCCATCCAGTGTAGAAGCGGTGACAGATCGTGTTGGTAAGTCATTCCAAAGACGGATGGTAGATGGGAAGAATGACTGCTGGTGGCCCTTTGTCCTAGAGTAGGGTACGAGGAAACGGATGTCATGTCCACGGGTTGTTACTGTGGCCACTCTAGGAATGAGATGAGTTGTTGGAATCTCTATGAGTTGGTGTATGATCCTGTATAGCATGATGACTTTTGCTGTATGTCTTCGTTGTTGTAACGTCTCCCATTGCAATCATTCCATCATACTGGTGACACTACAGGTGGTTCTGTAGTCTCCAGTGACAAAACGTGCAGCTCTTCTTTGCACCATTTCTAGTCTGTTGATATTTGACTGTGTCACTGGGTCCCAGATCACTGATGCATATTCCATCACTGGTCTCACTAGGGTGATGTAGCATTGCTCCTTGATCTTACTAGGACATGTGTTGATGTTTCTTCTAAGGAATGCATTGATGTTATTTGGCTTCTGAATTACTGTTTCTACATGTATGTGGGTGTTCCATGATAGGTTGTTGCTGATGTTAAGACCTAAAAACGTTGCTGATTTTACTGTAGCCATGGATGGTGTAGTCAGTAATGATGGGTTTTCTCTTGTTGGTAACTCTCATTATCTCACATTTGTCTGGGTTGAATTTCATCAGCCAAGTGTCTTCCCATTTTTGCAGGTTGTCTAGAGTAGTCTTGCATCCTCTGTTGTACTGATCTTTCTGTACAGTAGGCAGTTGTCTGCGAATAATCTGGCTCTTGATGATACTAATTCAGGTAAGTCATTGATGTATATCAGTATATAAACGTATATGTATATAAACGTCCAGTTTATTTCTTGACCTTTAACAGGTAATTTTGTCAGTGAATAAAGAGATGAGTGACTAAATGCAACGAATTTATCCAGACAAAATTCGCCATCTGTCTTCTGTTTGAAGGTGTTTTCTATTTTCGTTAAAAATACAATTCATAAAGGGAGTAGAAATGAAATATTTGTTTTTAGGATATGATGTAGCAATATTAGTTCTGTAGTGTTGTTAGCTCACTTCAGCCATAAGGTCAAGTGAGCTTGTTTCATCACCTGTTGTCCCTCATCCATTTATAAACTTTACACACTTTTAACTTCTCCAGAACCATAGGGTTATTTTCAACCAGATTGCCATAAAGTATCATTGGGTAAAGGGGATTTAGAATTGTTCAAAGAAAGAATCACACCCTTTCAAAGGTGACATAATCGAGAAATAGTGAAATTATGGTAGCATCTGTTAAAAATCTTCTAAAGAACTACTGGACCAGAAAAAACAGAACATATGTGAAGGCTTTCTTGAATGCCGATTCAAAATTGTTCAAACCAGAGCCCTAGGGGTAGGACAATAGTGGATTACCTTTACGTTGGGATGTGTAGGGGAAATCTTTTAAAGTCTTAATTCTTCGCAAGCACAAGAAGGCCTTGATAAGTTTTATTTATACGCAAGCATCCTCAGGTAGTGCAGATTCAAGTTTGTTCAAATGATGAGCGCGTTGGGTTGGATGGGGGCCATTGTACGGGATCAAAGTTTTATCTTGGAATGTATAAGGAAAATCTTTTACTCAACAACAACAGGGCCATTATTAATTGTATTGATATACAAACATCCTCAGGCAGTGCAGAGTCAAGCTTGTTCAATTTGTGGCCCCTGGGGTTGGATGGGGTCACAATAAGGTTCCCCAAAGTTTTACATGGGAATATACGATAAAAAGCTTTTAAAAGCATTCTTATGAAAAGCCGAACAATGATTAGTGATGTTAGTAAACAGGTATCCTCAGGTAGCACAGATTCTTTTTTTTTAAACCAATGCCCCCAAATGTAGGATTGGGACACAATAGCGGTTACATTGGACTTTTGATATGGGAATATATACATAGCATATACACAACTTTAAAAACCTCTTCAAGAGTAACAGGGATATGGTTATTGACATCAGTATGCAAGTATTTCCAAGTAGTTGAGATTCAAATTTATTCTAATCCTGGTCTAGGGGTAGGGTGGTAAGATGGGGCCTCAATAGGAGTTTTACACAAGAAGCAGTCTAAAATTAGTCTCAGTAACAGCAGGGTCAAAGTTAGTCATAACAATATGCAAGCATACTTGGGTAGTGCTGATTCATGTGTCTTTAAATCAATCCCTAGGGGGTAGGTCTTGGCCACAATATAAATTCAAAGTGTTTGTGAAAATTTAGAAAAAGAAAAGAATGGACTATGAAGTTAGGATGAAGCTGAAATTTTACATGATACTAGAGAAATATAAGGCATCACTATGTTAAATTCAAGTTGTTTTAAATCATGACCACATTTGGCTTTGGTGGGGTAGTAATAAGGGTTAAAAAATCATGGGAATAAAGAGGTTTTTGTCTTGCTATTTAAAGAAGAGTATTCTTATGAAGAACAGCAGGACCGGGTGAGCGTTGTGGCCCACTGGTCTCTTGTTTTTAACACATGATGGTTATTTTGATTTCTATTTCCAACTCATTTGGCATTTGCCTAGTATCACTGAAACATAGACATCAAATTCAGTGTCCACATCGAAGCTTATTTCCGATATTCTGTCAATTATTGTACTAGCTCTGAAAATAGCGACTTACTTTTTTATTCTATTAACAATACTCATTTTCATTTATATGTCGATTGGATATATCCCTGTGAACTCGAGATAAAAGACATCATAGAGCCTTCCATACCTGTTTCATCAGTTGATATTTGATAAAACATGTCAATGGCAAACTAACAACTCAACTTTATGACAAACCAAAGGACTTCAACTTCATCATTTTTGTATAGCAATATTCCATTATCACCTGCATATGGTGTTGATTAGATGCGCGAAAACATGTTCTGCGTATGGTTGATTTTTAAGTCGAGGAAGACTGTCTGATGTGTTTCTTATCATTTGTTATGTCTTTATTTACACTCTGATTTTGACTACGGATTACTCCGTTTACCTGATCAAGATGTAGAACTCATGGCGGGTGTGACCGGTCGACAGGGGGCACTTACTCCTTTTTGGCACTTAGTTCCACCTCAGGTATGCCGAGGGCTCTGTGTTTGTCCTATTTTTTGTATTCTTAAAAGGATGTATGAGATGCATTTCTATTCATTATCTTCTCTTCTTTGTTTTAAGAAGGGGGAAGTGTTTTGGTCGATTTAATGCATCATCCACCGCAAAAAACGTATACAAGAAGATATGTACCAGTTTACACAGACATATTTTAAGACTTCGTTTTGTAAAGATTTTCCAATGCTATGAGAATTAAGAGCATGGTTTGAAAGTATATCTATAATATGACCCAGGGTATCTGTATAACGCGTATCAGGGTAATGAGTCACGCACCTCGGGGTAATCGACACCGCGCCTCAGAGTAATCAGTAACGGCTCAATGTTAGCAGAAGTACTGCTTTTTATCGGCATTTCCTCTAGATCTCTGATGCGGTGTCCCAGTCGGTACATGTGTAAGTTTTGTTCCATATATTTTGAAGAATTTCTATGAATTTGAAAAGGTTGTTTGTTTTACGTCCCGTCGAGAATTTCGCACTCATATTGAGATGTCTCCAGTTGCTAATCTGAAGATGTAAACATACCTGTACAAGGCAGAATATATTTAAAGATCTGTTTTTGCTTTCAGTTTCACGAAAAGGTGAAAATAACGAATACGTTCTCAGAAAATCTAATCCTGTTTTATATGTATAAATATACAAATTTCGAAAGGGTAAGTTAATAAATCAACAGTTCGTTCGACAAAATAGGGTAACCATATCAATTCACATGCCACTGAATTTTAAATTAGATAACAGAGGTAAGCATTTCTTAAACATCATCATCAGTATGCACAGCCTAACATTTCAACCACACAAAAACCGGGTTTAATTTCTATGGTATGTTTTTAGGAGTTTGAAATACAATGTATGCAATTCGTATGCCTGAATGTTTAAGCTCTATTTGAATAATTACACAATCCGATTTGTCAGATCTAACTCGGCACATCTTACAAATCATGGCGTATAAATAGGAAAACCATGTGGTAGATATGAATTCAGATGGAGTCAGATCGAATAGAGAATGCAAGTCGGATGGTTTCAACCAATCAAAAGCCTGGTCATCATGGTTAATCTAAATACATCAAAATTAACACGTGGATGTTTCCCGAAATTTTGCTCCAAAACGATTTAGATTAATTTAGAGATCAATTTGATATATTATGGGAATTAGGATGTTGGGAAATCTTGGCGGGACATTTTATTCCATGTGTTTCAGTTCAAGATGGCAGGAAAGAAAAAAGAGGAGTTGAAATTAACAACTGAACAAATTGATTGAATTGAATTTTACCACACCAAGGCCTCGCCCATGTCCTTCTACATGTATGTATATCTTATACGTATATTCTAATGGTAGGCAGCCGCACAAATATCGTCTTCCATAATTGAATTGTAAACAAAGCACTAAAAATGGATGTTAATGACGTACACGTCTGACAAATCATACAGTGTAAATGAAACAATGACGTCAGATGTGAAATCAGCTCTTACCGATCAGATCGTGTAAATAACCCTTGTTATGTGTACCTTTTAACTCACACTAACACGGCTTATGAGTAACGATTTGCTTGTAGATTTATCACCAACAGTCATATTGAAAATGAATATTTCGGGTGGGGGGACTCAAATCGAACGTCTTTAAACTCATCAAAGTTATAGTAAACAATCAATTATTGACCATTTTTTCAAATATTTGTACAAGTACTACGGTTATGTCATCAGAGGTCGACACAATTCAATTCATAATTTACATCATTCAGTAATTGGTCTTCTCATCTGCATGTCATGACTGGATGGTACAGAGATTCGGTTTATTCTTCTTCTGGAAAGGGAATCAATATTCCATCATCTTATTTTCTTTGTAGATGTTATGATGAGAATAGGAGAGAGAAAAGTATTCTGATTGGCATGATAGCCTAGTACTATAATCATGCTAATAAAAGTTTCCTAGCAGCAAAGATAGGCTCATAAAATTTTCAAGTTTTCACAGTAGAAGTGTATAGGAATTTTTCATGTTGATTTTTAAACCATTGTAGTCAGTATTTCTCAAAACATCTGATATGCAGGGGAAATCCATTGTTGAGATAATAAACGAATAGGACGAGAAATGTTTTCATTATTGGTTTTAGTGATACATATACATTTATTCAATTTTCTTATGATATCGAATAGAACAAAAAGTTCATTGTTCAAAACAAAAACATTGTAAGTGTGTGTCTTGTTTTAAAAAAAATTGTATCTCTTTTGTACATGTACTTATACAGACCTTCTCGATAGAAAATTAGATGACAAAGAGATGCAAAACCAATGAGACGTAATCAATGAAATGATTATCATTACGATGTCAAAAGTTACAGATTCCCTTTGTGTACTGTCATCCATTTTGATTATTTTTCATCATAACAAATTCTCTGCAAGGTTTGCAATTTGCGGTCTATAGAGTGGATGAATCGAGTACCAAGAATCGACAAAATAGGTAGGCTTAAAAAACTTTTGTTTATAGATTAGTTAGGCTTCTGTCGCCATATTGTATTTCATGTATCTAGACAAAGTTTGGAAATGTGTTATCCATGCCTGTAATTAAGGATATCGATCTGCTGATTATGAATTCACTCATTAAAGTACATGCTACTAAACTACATCGCTTTTTTAAAGTTGGGAGGGAGCATTCAGAGAAGCAGTCTTGATAATTATTCACAAAGAGGTACTTTCTCTGATGTATCACCGGAAGATAAAAGATAGGGATCAATCAGTCAGTGGATCAGAAAGATATCTTTACCAAGAGGTAAGGGCACAGTTCCCCATTGTTCTGCGTACATGAATCAACATTCTACTGTAACTGATTTATCAATATAACCAAAATTTACGTTGAAAATCTAGCTTTTGGTTTTAATTGTTAAACAACGCACGTATTTATTATAATAATTTTGAAATATTCTTCACAAGTCAATTAAATGACATTTCAAATCAGCAATGAAATCATGCATTGGCCATCTAACCTACCATCACCCCCTTTAACAAAATAAAAAAAATATTCAATCTAATGAACACTAATTATCAACGTTGTTTCTACATTGAAATTTCAATGATGAAAAATACTCATCTTCTTATATAATCTACACATTAAATCGACGTTGATTCAAAGTTTCTATCTTTGCTCGTCACGAAAATATTTTCCTCCTGTCTTTAGTAAACCAGAAATGATCAAAGAATTATATAAGTTACATGCTACCCTTTCAAAAAATTCATGCTTCAGTTTTATACACATTTAATATCCCAGTCAATGGGATGTATGGATAGGAGTTATCGCACCTATACTGGATTCCTAAACTTCACAAAAAAATTGCTGGATCCAGTAAGTGCTCTACCAAGCCCCTATCTTTCCTCCTCACGAAAATATTAACAGCTGTGGAGGAGAAACTTCAAACATGCTGTTTCACAACATATGCCAGAAGCGGTGAAAATCAAATATGGATTCTAAACAATTCTAATGACCGCTTAGTAAATTTAAAATCGCAAAAACTTTTCTCAAATCAACAACGTCTAAACGTATGACTTTTCAACACTTTACACGATCATTCCTAACGATAAATTATAGAGTAGACGTTTTGACATTATAGACAGTTGCGTCTTCAACAAAAAAGGAAAAGAAATATCCAGTGAAATATCCAATGATCAGTCATCCTAAACATGAAAATAAGCTGGAGTTCCTCATTGACAATATCTTCATAGTCTTTGATGATCAGGTCTTCTAAAAATATGTTGGAAATCCAATGGGCACAAATTGCGCTCCTTTGTTAGCGAACCTGTTTTTATATTCTTCTGCACGAGAAGAGTAAATCTCTTGCTGTGGCCTTCAACTCGATATTTAGATATATCGATGACGTTTTATCTATTAACAATAATCACTTTCATTCATATGTCAATTCGATGTACCCCAGTGAACTTGAAATAAAAGACACCATAGAGTGCTCAATAGGGTTCAAATCTGGACTTCGAGCAGGTCATGGTACTGTCATAACTAATTCTCCACGCAAAAAGTCCTGCACATCAGTGAAACGGTGTGCTCTGGCATTGTCATCCATGAACACTGGTCTTAGTCAAAGAGAGTGATTGTCAAAATTAGGTACACCACTTGCAGCAAGAATGTCCCTTTGGTAATTTTATGCATTAAGGTTGCTCCTAACTGTGATATGATCCAGCTTACAGTCGTAGGAAACACTTTCACATCACAACTGATCCACTATCAAACAATCGCTTCGACAATATTTCGTTCTGCACATGCATTTGTAGGTTGCCGTCATACAGGCATTCGTCTATCTGTGACTGTTGTCCGACCAATATAATTTTCTCAAAGAGGCCAAGTTCCAACGTTGACGAGCTTTATATTATTACATACACGCTGCTTTGTTGGTTTGGTGCAAGCAAAGGTCAAGCCACTTTATAAGTCTTCTTGCACGATAGCCAAATGACTTCGGTCGATGTCACGCTGTTATCGTTAAAAACAAACGATGTGGCAACCATTCCCTTTTTAAAACAGAGATGTGGTAAAAAAATCGTTTAATCATCCTTTTGCATTGTCCCCCTAAAAGGGATGTTTTACAGGGTTTTCCAATTCTTACAAAATCTTTGACGTGGTTTGTTAACTGGTACTTTCTGACATTTCTACAGATGGTTGAATGGTGATGACCCACTTGATAACCAAATTATTTCAATGATATGCCTACTTCCCTCATTCCAATAATCTGCCATGGGATTGCATTTAGGACTTTTGAAAGACCTATAATTTTAATGTGCAAAAATGTGGGATATTCTTTTTTTTTTTTTTTTTTAACAAAAAGAGACAGCGTAATAATGTATTACATATGTCATTTCTGTATCGCGGGATATCTAAGTAAGCCTGATGAACGAGGCAGGCCTAATTTTTCCATGTCAAATACAAAATATCTCAATAGTCTTTATGATACCCGAGACATATATAACCGTTAAAGCAGCATGTAATCTGTTTATCCATGAATGATTTGATGATTTCTTTCCAAATATAAAACAAATACATATAAATGTACAACATTGCATAAGGGTATAATCCGAACTTTCATAGTATTGTCCTACATCGTCTACCACTAGTGAGGTATTTAGATGATAAAACCCTCAATTACACAAAATGAAAAAACATCTACTGAACAAAAAGGTAAAAAATATTTTCAGAATTAAAAAGAAACGTCATGAAGACGATGAGAAAATTCGAAAGGAATCACGTAGGACGTGAATGTACCTCAATCAACAGCTCCTCACTGACAATTAACCCACGAAGTCACACAATGTTCTTCTGTACTCAATCAACAGCTCCTCACTGACAATTAATCCACGAAGTCACACAATGTTCTTCTGTACCTCAATCAACAGCTCCTCACTGACAATTAATCCACGAAGTCACACAATGTTCTTCTGTACTCAATCAACAGCTCCTCACTGACAACTAACCCACGAAGTCACACAATGTTCTTCTGTACTCAATCAACAGCTCCTCACTGACAACTAACCCACGAAGTCACACAATGTTCTTCTGTACCTCAATCAACAGCTCCTCACTGACAATTAATCCACGAAGTCACACAATGTTCTTCTGTACTCAATCAACAGCTCCTCACTGACAACTAACCCACGAAGTCACACAATGTTCTTCTGTACTCAATCAACAGCTCCTCACTGACAATTAACCCACGAAGTCACACAATGTTCTTCCTTTAAATATACAATATGCGGTAAATGTATTCGGACACTTAGGAACGAAATTTGTATTTTCAGATAGAGTGGGTCTTTATTGCGCTATTTTGTAAGCGTAAACGATAGATACTTACCCGGTCTTTCAATGTTTCTTAGCAATAGAATATATCAATCAATGACCCATTCTATGGAAATAATGTATTGGAATTGGCATTTAAGCCAATTTTAGGTTAATACAGCTTGTGTACATACAGTCAATAACCTTCAAATTCGTATGTATGTTACAGTTTTATCAAATTAATTATCTTGAAAAGGTGAATATAAAGAACTGTGATCAATCTCATAACTCCATAAAGGAATACAAAATAGAGAGTTCGGCAAACACGAACCCCTGGATATAACAGAGGTGGAGTCATGTGGTTAGGAGGAGTAAGTATCCCCTGTCGACCGGTCACAATCGCCGTGAGCCCTATATCTTGATCAGATAAACGGAGTACTCCGAAGTCAGAATAAGTGTGCCAAAAACAGTTTAACAATCGGTATGAAACACGTCAGACAGCATTTGGCTCAAAGATAGGTTGTATTGACAAACAAGATCGTTGTAACGACCATGAAATTTGCGAAATGCTGAATTGAAACGAGACTGTTGAAATGTCTGTAACATCTACTTGTTTGTCAGTAGCTTGCCTCGATTTAAAAATTGATCATATGTAGAACAAGCTCATGTGTATCGAATCAGTTGAGAGATATAAACATCAAATACAGGTGATAATGGAATAATGGCACATGAATATGGAATGTTGACTATAGAGAAGCTTACATCATCTCGTTTGTCATAAAGGTGAGTTGTTAGTTTGCCATTAACACCTATTTGCAATAAAATATGTATCTACACTACCTATCACAAATAAGCATACACGTAAGCTTTTTACACATTCTGGCATGAAATATATTCAATAACAATGAAAAAGAGCTGAATTTTGTGTATAACTTTCAATTTATAACAATGAAACAATCAGTAAAGGGTACAACTTCATTATATATGAAACAATTAATGGACATTCAATATTTTCGGCATAGTCTGTTAATTTGTAATACTGATTTATTTAAGGTGAAAAATCAAATAATCTTATAAAAGTACATACCAAATACACAACGATATGTATTAGTAATTAATTTGAAACGGTTTCAAGTTAAGGTTTGTATAATTTCTCTATTTAGAGAATTCAGAAAATCAAGAATTTTGATAAAATTAAAATAAGGAGATAAAAAGTTCAAAGCCTAAAATTATCTATTTATATGTAAAAGTTATGCATATTGTATCAAAAGATCTGTATCTATGAAGTAACTCATTATTTTTATGCGCAAGTAACTTATTTTGGTGAGTGTGTTATTTATTTTGGGCAGTGTAATTAAGAAGCAGATGTGGAGGACTTTGTGGCACCTTTTATTTTGAGTTCACTGGGATATATCGAATCGACATATGAATGAAAATGCTTATTGTTAATAGATAAAACGACGTTGATATCTCCAAATGTCGAATTGAAGGTCACAGCAAGAGATTTTTTTCTTCTGATGTGGAGGGTGAAAGGTAAAGATAACGAATATTGATCAATCTTATAACTTCTATAAGGGATACGAAATAGAGAATAAACATGGACCCCTGGATACACCAGGGGTGGGATCATGTGCCTAGGAGGAGTACACATTCCAGGTGAACCGTTCACACCCGCCGTGAGCCCTCTATACCTGTATTGATCAAGTAAACGAAGGAAACCGTAATCAAAATCAATGTGTCAAGAACGGCCCATTAATCGGTAAAAACACGTCAAACAGCATTTGACCCAAAGATAAGTTGTATTGACAAACTAGAGCGACCATAGAATTTGCGAAATGCTGACTTCAATCGAGCATATGATAATACATAGAGACATTATTTGTCGAAATGCGCATCTGGTGCATCAAAATAGGTACCGTATAAGTTTTACATTTGAAGAATGTCACAAAAGGTAGAATTCCGGAGAATATTTTATTGATTTTTTTATTGACGTTCATAAACATTTGGAACGTTTTATTTCCACAGATTCTATGTCAATGATCTTAGGAAAGATATATACTAAAGATATCTACATGTATATAAGCTTATTCCATCTGCAACCAACATGTCAAAAGACCTTATCAAAAAGATACAATTTAAACTGTGCTGATTTGTTGGCAGTAATGACACTTTTCTTATTGAAGATTTTATGAGCTGTCGACAGTGCATTATTGACAACCACAGTGACATCCCGTATACCTCATTTTAGCCTGGTTATATGAAGAGGACAATGTCGATACCCATGGAGAAGACTTTCTGTAAGAGTTAAATTTGTGTTACAGAGAGCTAAGTCTTCTTTCAAAGCTGTTATGATTTTATTTTTACTTCGTCTTACATTTGAAGTTGTTGCCTGGGTTCTGATGGAGATCAAAAGGAACTTGATTATCGATATACCTGGCAGAGTTGCAAAAGCGTTAGGTCTAAGGCACTATGAATCCACGGCTTCTGTAATGCGTAAGAAGTAAAATCGCTCCGCAAACCGGAGACCATCCTTGAATATCAACTCACAACAAAAGCTTAGATCAATCTGGTGGCCTTTGGTTTGAACATATCTTATTGCATATATAATATATATACAACAAGTTTGAACACAAGTCCTTACAACTTACTAGGTTCTCACCTTAACCATTTTATAAGCCTTTGCCCAAATCAGTCTGATCAAAACCAGCCCCCATTCTCCTATCGTCGAAGAAGGGGGACTGGTTTTAATCAGACTGTTACCCAAATATGATAGGTATGGAATGGTCCAATGGAGTGGCATACATTTTGAGTAAGGATATTGAATTTCGCTAACTATTAACGTATGGTAAAATAACTAACTACACCAAAGGCAAAAAATACCTAGAACAAGCAAAAAACAAGAATCAAAATCTTTGTTATCACCATTGACACAATATGCACTAAAGCGCAGAAATACAAATCATCTTTTTGCGTACATAGATTGTCATGGAAGAAAGACCAAAAACCACTAGAGCATATGAAAGCAATATTTTCAAATATCATTTTCTTAAACACGTAGATACATAAACGGCATTCAATTTCAAGTCTTTCAAAACGATCTATTCAAAACAAAATATACACTTTCCTCCAACATGTATGACTTTGAGGATGAGATAACATTTTGGTTCTCGTTCCCAGAGGATCACACATACTGGGGAGAGTGTTAGGGAAGAGTCTCGATTATTCTCGTAACCTGGCGTATTTAAGAGTACCGTCTTGTACTAAAATTTCATCGAATGCATTGGGAAGAGTTGTTCAATCTAATGAAATGAGTAAAAGAAAGTATCCAAAAAATTGGGATCGGAGAATCATCAGTACCCGATGAACCATTGAGGGGAATAGGTTTTGTCCGTCAATATCAGAGAAGAGATGAGTAAACATTTTTACCACAGTATGGTTTTAGCTTCTCCACAGTCAATTTCCCATATATATGTAGCAATATTCCATTATCACCTGTATTTGGTGTTTATATATCTCATCTGATTCGATACGCAAGAGCTTGCTCTGCGTATGATCAGTTTTTAAATCGAGGCAGGCTATTGACAAACATAGTTTCAACAGTCTTGTATAAAGTCAGCATTTCACAAATTTTATGGTCGTTATAACGATCTAGTTTGCCAATACAACCTATCTTTGAGTCAAATGCTGTCTGGCGTGTTTTATACCGATTGTTGGGACATTCTTGGCACACTGATTATGAATACAGATTACTTCGTTTACCTGATCAAGATACAGGGCTCACAGCGGGTGTGACCGGTCGACAGGGGATGTTTACTCCTCCTATGCACCCGATCCCACCTCTGGTATATACTGGGTCCGTGTTTGTCCAACTCTTAATTTTGTATTCCTTATAGGAGTTATGAGATTGATCACAGTTCGTTATCTTCATCTTTCATCAATGGGATTTGGAATTGCAATGACTGATGAGGATAATTTTGCTCATTTGAAATTTAGATGTATTGATGGCTATTTCAAGTGTAAGAGAAAAAAAGTTACATCGTTGTTTTACTTTAATAATTCAACATATTGAAATAAACTTAAAAATTCATAACATTAGTGGAATGAAAATAAGGGAAAATGTAACAAATGAAAAGTCATATTTTGATACAAGAACTAGAAATCATTTTAACAGATGCATTAAAAACATAAATGGCATAAAATATGTCTAATTCAGCATGAGCACGTAAAATCATCAATGTTGGCACACGGCCATCACCAAAACTGGGGAAAACCAAACTAGTGTCGGGTCTGACAAAAGTATGCAATAAAGGCATAATTAAGCAATTCACACCATGCATGTCAAAATATGGCAAATGTGACAATGACTCATGAAAGCGTGATGCAGGAATGAAAATAAATGCATTTCACCTTATGGTCCGAAAGTGTCCTTCTATTCGTAAATAGCGAATTGCATATTCTGCCTTCCTGATCTATGTTTGTATTTCAAGTGTTCATTCGAACATATCTTTTCAAGAACTTTTCCATCACAAATATGGTATCTAAAGTTGCGTTGACGGAGAGGGTTGCTACATTTCGCCTTGAGAACTTTCATTTCAGAGAACAAATTGTTGCAGCATCAGCATTCAGTTTTAACTCCATGAGTTTTGATGAAGTATTTTCTAACTTTACATTGAAGACTAAATTTTGCGACAATGTTGACAAGCTGTACGTCATGGGATATTTTTGTATTGACTTAAGGCTGCTTGAGATGAGAGGGCAGTTTCACAACTGTGACAAACATAGTCAGCCGGCTCATGGGTAGATTTACCATGATCCACAACTAGTGCGCCAAGAATGCCGTTGAGGTAGTCATATCGCGCAAATTTCATTACAGGTACGTTTGAAAATGACATCACATCTCTGCCGGTTATTTTGTCCTGTGGTTGTAAAACCAGTGTATTACATGACAAGCTTCACTGATTCCATTTTATTCAGGAACGTCTCATTCATCTCCTTTATCACTAAAGTTTTCTTATGTAAACATCTTTTGGATCTGATGCGTATTTCGAAAACTATTAACATTCACGTGTACGACTTCTTGGACAACCCTCGTACATGTGCATTTACGTTTTATGAATTTTAAGATCAACTTTTAAGACAAATAATCCGTATGCATGAATTGTGCAAGTTTTAAACGAATTCTTTAATAATATATTCAACGGAACATTAAAACCACTCCATTTCAGTTCTTACTTGTTATTTACAAAAATGTTTTCGAATATCTTTAAAATACACATGGCTATAAAAGTAAAACTTTGCAATCATACCAAGTACATTTAAAAAAACAAAAAACAACTGTGTTTTTGCATTATAAGTACAAGTATTGTAGAGTACTCAATTCAAATTTCTTTAACGTTCTCATAACTACATGTATGTTTAATCACATTATTTACTTTAATACTTGCTTTATAAGAATCGCAAGCCCACCTTAATATTTTTTCTATTGAAAAATGATACATTAAAAATTATTCATATATATCTAAGGCACAACTGTATACTTCATTATGATTTTTATAAATGCAATATTACAATACATGTATCTCCAATTTATTAATCATGTGGATATAACGAAGCTGTATATAATATCTACTTTTGACTGTAAAAATTAGTCTAGAGCTAGGAATGATATTTTAATTTAATCCCCTTTTTATTGCTCGACTTGGTCAATATTGATACAAGTCTGTCATTGTGCGGTGATGTTGATTTGCCTCTACAAACTAATGTAAATATTTTTTCCGCAGTTCGCCAATTTATAGATGAGAGTTGTAGAGTCATTTTTTACCTGTTAATTATTATCTTGCATGACATATTGTACACTTTTAGGAGAGGGACTGGTAAGTTGTTATACAACTTTTGATTTAAAAAATAAAATATGTTAAAAACAAATATTAAATTGTTTTTCTTCTGTTTTCGAAAAGTATTTCATGTGCACTGCTAACAGAGGGCTAAAGCAGAGCACAATGAAAATGATTTTGAATATTAATTTTAAAAAAAATGCAATACCTATCTATCTATTCATAAAATCTAATCAAAATATAGATCTACATTTCTAATGTTGTTGCCTTCGGTGTCTTTACCAATTGAAATGATAGTAAACTATAGTACAAATATTTTAACGTTTTGGGAATTCCGCCAGCAAAGATAGTGAAATGTAAATATGAAAAATGATTTTTGAAAATGCATGAGGGCATGAACTGCAACACAGAATGCCAGGATACTTTTCGTGAAGCACTAGTTGACGTCGCGCTTCATGAAGTATGCAGGCGTGAAGCGTTGCAGTTCATACATGCATACATATTGGTGTTTATTTCTTAATTGAATACATAATGTACATTTTACAAATGAGTTCCTCTTATTCCTTTGAAGATGAGTGCCACTTAATAATGTACACTATACCTTAATCCGTCTGAATGACCTGCAGAGAAGGACTGGTTACCATAGGTTTCTTGCAGCAATCGTTCAGTGATACTCGTGTACATGTATGGCTTAGGGGTGATCACTCACAGGAAACAACCGAAGGTAACATGTATTAATTGAATACAACTGCATAGGTAAGACAAATCCTAGTATATCTTATGTTTTGTAATGTGTAATACGCGGAGACGTATGACCATTTTTCATACTTGTAATTTTGGAATATATAGTTTTCATCATCAAACATCTTTAAAAGACGACGTCCTAAGTTACTAGTTAAGAACTTGTACTTGATCAAAATTGCTTTTAAAAATGTTCATCCATTTGAATCGTTTGATTTCTCCGTGGATATCATTTCCCCCCGCTTCGATACATTATATAAAACGGTCAACGAATACAACAAAGAACTACACACACATCAATTCATAATACATGTACATGTGGAAATATGGTCATCAAACTTTACAGAACAAAGAACAAAAAATACACAGAAATACAACAGAAACAAATGTAACACAATCTGCTAAGATTTTCTACTATGTACGTATGTGCTGTGCTGTTCAGAAAATATTTTCAACTGAAATATAATTTAATTAGATGAGGAAAAAGGGATAATATTTTTTTTTTTTTTTTTTTTTTTTATCAAATAGTCGTTTTAATTAAGATCAAAATTAAATCAATTAAACCTAAATGTGAATTTTAAAAAAAAAAATCCATGGTGATGTACATTGTAAATAAGTTTTAAAACAAAACGATTATTTAAATACTACGTAGGCCTACATTGTGTAAGTTTTTTTGTGTCAATTACGCAATGAAATATATACGAATCTAAATTTAATACCTAACATATCCTATATTTTATCGCTGTCTGCGAATAATTGCAATTTAAAATCCAGCTAAGGCAATGAATATCAAGTACGTAATTTATATAGGCAAACGGATCGTTGAAACACCGACCTTCGCCTTAGCTGAATGCGTGACGTCAGCGTTCCCCGATTTTTGTTTGCATATTCGTACTTTTTTCCAGTCTAATCTTCAGGGAAATCGTACCGGATATATATGTATTTTCTCATTGTAGCTCTTGGAAACACTCGCATAGTGTGTGTGAAAGAAAATGTCGTCTGCTGTTGATCACGGATGTTTACCAAACACACAAGCAGTCGAATATCGGCCACGTTTTTAATATATACACACCACACGATCACAAAAATGGGGTCACGTCCGTCGTGAGTTCACATCGTAGAATAACAGAGCTCACGTGTGAACAATGGTGGTCGAAAAAAGGCTTGATAAGTTACCTAAGGATGAGATTATTAACAATTAAGGAGACCGGCGACTTGTTCTAAGGTAAGTGTTTAGATATATATAGTGTGCCGTTTAAAATATGTTCAGGATATTGAAATACTGAGTGTAAAATGTAGCAGGGTCGATGTATTATGAGAGAGCAATGAAATTCTAGCAATAGACACGATAGGACGTAAACCCGTATACTATTTTATTTGTGATCGCACGGTAGAGGCCTATATAGGACAATGTCATTATTGTATACCTACTAGATTTATTTCAATTTTCACACATTTTTCACTCTATTGATTATATACATACACGAGTCTGTAATACTATATAGGGCAGAATAGAAATATACGATCTCATCTGCCATGAAATATCACGAATGTAGATAGTGCCTTGTTATTTGTTTATCGATTTTTTGACAGTTCCACGTATTATTAATTTTTTTTAATGATACACGTTTTGTACACTAATAAACGGGGAAGAACATGCCATTGGAGAGTGTTAGATAATGTTTGTCTACATGCGGAAACTGTATAAAAATAGACCTCGAAGTGAGAGGGTGAAAAAATACCGTATGGGAGAATCGGGCACATTAATAAGGTAGAGTACGTTTGTTTGTGACACAATGCTATGAAGTATATCGGTGTTCCAGAATGATATAGTGATTGCCCATCATTTTAACTTGTCGACATTATACCAAGTCTTTCTTTTTTAAGATCACTATTTTAATTAGCATTCATCATGTTCATGGGGTCGTGTCACATGGTTATGTCATGAATATGTACTTTGTGGTGGAGACGTGAAAACATCTATAAAGAATGTGGTCTGTGAAGCGCTTATCTTTTATTCCTATTCCCTGTAAACCGAGTCAAATTTCATGCCCCCTTTCAAGGTTTTAAGTGGGTGTATATGGTGCGACTATTTACCTTACGATATTTATGTAAAGCCCGTTTCTTATCAGTGTTACACGAGGGGAGAGTATTCTATTAGACGTACGTTTTACTAACCCATCGTGGCAGGGCATCAACCCGGTAAAACTTGATTATGAAGTGGTCGACGCTGGTCGTTGACTAGTTTCGCCTCTCCTGTCTCTGATTAAAGAGACGGTGGGCACCCGTCATGATATATCGACCCCATACACTGCTGTACTAGCCGACTTAATTGTACGCAATGTCTGGCGATAGATCTAGGGAGTTATCATCGTTTGTAGTTACGCTCTCATATACGTTCGCGTTCCTCTTTATCTGGAGAAGAATTTACGATATCGACTCCCAATTTTTCAATGAATACCAAAGCAAGGGATTTTGTTGTTTGGTTTTGTTTTTATCCCCAACATTCGCGATATTGTAGCTAGAAAATGGGATATACATTGTTTACTACTGTTAACACGCATGTATAATACCGATCAATCCTCGCCATAGGACATCGGTCAACTTCGGCCTATCAATACAACTTATTTCAGTAGAGTCTTGGGTCGCGACCTTTAGTGCGAAGAGTCTCGTAACCCGGCGTATTGATATCAGACCATGCAAGGTGGTGGGGACTGGAGAAGAAGTGAAAATTTCTAATATAACTAGTGGAAAGAAGAGAAGAGACAGTCCTACATTTAGGGTGCATCAGCATTACTTGTTTAGCTCGTGTGTACATTATCTGTAGGGAAGGTGCGCACTCCGTGAATTTCATGTAGGTGTACACAAAGGGAGATGGGCCAGTGTGATACCAACGAAAAGACAAAATGTAACTTGGGCTTATCTGAGATTAATACTTCCCAAGATAACGGCATATTACGTAATGTGATTATTTAAAACATGAATAGGAAATGGGCAGGCGGTATTTTCATTATTCGCTTCACTGAAACCAATCAAACCATCGTAGGTCAAATTATAATAACTTTTAAACGTACCTGGAGTTTTTGGTCTTAAAAGGCTTAATGTGTTAATTCTTTTCTAAACAGACTTAAATATATGACCGTAAACACACAAAGTTTTCGCACATATGTATAGTAAGGTAGAGTGCTCAAAGTTGATGTTTTGAAGTTGAATTGTTATTGCGTAAAAATCATTAAAATTTATGCAAAGATGTTTTGGAATAATTGCTAGATCTCGTGTCAAGGTAGTTAAAACAAAAATGATTTAAAGATATAAATTTTTAAACAAAGGATGCCTTTTGAATATTTGAACGAATAGATACATGTATAATGAAATGTGTACAAGTTTCATGTCTAACTTTATACGAAGCAGGACTCAGGTTCGAACTTATTTTCATATACGTTTAATCTTCCAAATATGTAAATTTTAGATAATTTGAAGCAAAATGTTTTTCAAAATGCAACTCACAAAATCTGAAGTTTAAAATTTTACATTTAGTTATATAAGAAAAATCCCTAAATACCTTTTGAAAAATCTCTAGAATTTTAATACATATACAATCATCCTCGTGTAGAGTAAATCAACATTTGCTACATGTAAGATCATGATCCTTGCGGGGTAAGGGCAAGACTTTATTAAGAGGTCAACGTTCTACAAGAGAAGATTTGGAGGGCGTTTGAAAATTGTTCTTTTAAGAATAACAAGAGTACAACACAGTCAATACTAGTGATCGTGTTTATTTAGTATATATTTGATTACGGTTGTTTACACATCGCACGACAGGGGAATTCTGTGGCATGATTGAAATTTTAATCATTTACGCGGGAAATGCAGCTGCTCCTGTGAGCAATTTAGCTTGCGGACCTGTTGTTTGAATTATATAATCGAAATCCTAGTTGATGCAAAGCGTTTATCACAAAATTTAATATTCACTTAATTACCAAGGGAATATTTTGTCTTTATTTCCCGTTGTAGTTCGCCACAGCTGCATCCATATACCGTAGTTCTTTATCAGTTGGGCTGTTCGTCCGGAAGTCCGTAGATCAGATGCAATGTACGCGTACGTACGCGACGTTTCTGACCTTTTCTCTTGCAACATTTAGGAATACAACCATTATTTAAACACTAGGCTCCGCCAACATTTTCACTGACCGTACGGTCATGAGATGGGTCTTTAACTTCTCGATATGAATTATGGTTTCCGAAATAAGTTTAACTTTCCTGATGTAGTAAGATTACAGTACATGTACCTTGTTTATAGTCCTGGGTAGCTCAGTGGTTAAATCACTTAACTACCGTAGGAATGCAAATGTCCCGAGCTCAATACCCGGTTCTTCATTTCTCTCCTTCTTTGCTACAGTAATTAATGTCTATTTATACAACTTAATGTAACACGTAAGAGTTACTTCACATTTTTACCTGCAAAACCTTGAACATTGCAACATATGTCAATTCTAAAGCAGATATAGATATATACACCAATATTTTGTGTAGAAACGAGATACATAGAATGCAAGTGAATTACACGTGAAATTTCACAAGAAAATGTATGTTATAGAGAAACGCCGCTTATGCCCTTAAATGGGATAGATTCCGCCTACATGTAATATGTGAAGAAATTAATAAAACAGATGACTAATTCGAGATCATAGTGACGTATAAAATTAATTATTGGTGGTTGTACGTGACTATAGGCACCATCGATATATTACAATACAATTAATTTTATGTCTAGGTGCATGATAAACACATTTCTCATTGGTAAGTTTAAAGACATTTATACTGCATGTAATATAACATGTAATTTATTCCTTTTGTAGTCATTTGCTGTCACTGAATTACCGGTCGCAGTGACTCAATGTAGAGCGTTCGCTTTGTAACCGAGAGGTCGCGAGTTCGAGCCCTTTTGTACCATGACCGCGTCAAACTTAATGTTGACGTAAACAATGTAGTGATTGCCTCTTCGCCAAACGCTCAGGAGTTAGACGTGGGGATAACGGGTCCTTAAGATATGACCTTAAAACGTAAAATAACCATCATTGCTATGACTGGAAGCGCTAAGCGTGGGTCTAAATTTGTGGTACTTCACTTACAATTGGTGACGTTTCAATATGAGTGAAAAATTCTCCACGGGACATAAAAGAACCAACCAGCCAACCAACCAAATCACTTTTAAAGATTACTTTTTATAACACATTGTCGTAATAATCATAATGAGCTTCCTTTCGAACCGTAAATAAAATCTTTTGGGGATCCGGGTTAGAAAAGAACATCAGTCCCCTTTGCTTGTCGTAAGATTCAACTAAATGGGGCGGTCCTTCGGATAAGACAGCAAAAACCAAGTCAAGTGTGGCACGATAAAGATACGTTCCTGCTCAAAGGCCGTATGCGCCTGTTTATTGTCCCGAAAACTACATATGTCATGGCCTTTGCTACTATAGTTTTTGTGGATGCAATATTGCGGGTTCTATCATGTATATTCTTTATAATAATTATTGAAGTTTGGGTGCTTTTGATTTTGTTTGAAGATTGCTCAGAGAAAATAAAAACAGAAGGAAATTGTCCTCTCGAAATGGTTTGCCATGTCGGGAAAAGGGCACGATGGAAACTCAAAATATACTTTAGAAAAGTATTTTTTTTAAAATGGACGAAAGAAAAAGAAATTGTCCAGATTTCTTAAGAATCATAATTGATATGAGATTTACGGTCTGAATAACTTCGGTCTCAGTGACGGCAATCGACCCAGATTGACATATTACACTCCTCAAGATGTACATGCATGGATGTACGCTTTCGTCGAAATTGACACCAATACCCAATATAGAAGATATTTCGGTACCAGACGTGCTCTGAATGGAGAATATATTTAGAATCTGTGACATTGCGAGACACCATTGGTCGTGCCTCAGCAATTTCGCACATGTATCCAGATTTTGTCTGTGTTCAGATTAAATTCCATTGACATCACTGTCTAAACAACTTTCTGATGACCATTGTGTGGTGTATTTTTGTTTTACAATTACAGGATTGTCTGTAGTTTCACCACAGGGTTTCGTAAAATCCTTTGTAATCATTGTTTGCTGCAAGATTTGAGTATACTATATAGATAGTATATGCTAGGAAATCGATACGATCGCATTTTAAGTGGGTGGGTACCCGTTACAATCATGGATAAAATGCAGATTACAGAGATACTGCTTTCAGTTTTCTCCAACAGGCGTTAATTAATCACGTCATCTATTTATTAACATGTATATAGTATTCAAACAGCATTTGTTCTCGGCGAGTTTGTGCCATCTGTTACATTGAAGAGGAGCTCAATTTTCAAGTTTAATTTGAATTCTATTAATATGTTAAAAATGGGTTTTGAGATTCAGGTAGGCTTTTTTTTTTATCATAATTGTTTTCAACGTTTAATTGCATTCTGAGATTTGCTCTAGTGGACGAATTTTAACGTTCCAGCTACATGTAAATCTTGATAACCGGTATCGGTGTACATCTATACGTTGAATTTTAGGCTCATACATGACGTTTCTCAATGATATATAATTTTTCGTGACAATTCACTTGCATCATATCTAGTTTCTACGAACATTTAAAGTATGTTGCATGTACCATGTTTGTTTTAGGATTAGCATAAGTTGTTCCTGGTTGTGACAAGTAAAAATGTTAAGTCAACTCTTATGTATTACAGAGGGTTGTACTTATAGACAAATACGTCCGTGTAGCTAAGAAGGGGAGAATAATCTTTGGATCAATTGGGCATCGAACCCGGACCCTTGCATTACTAGTTTGGTGATGTAACCAATGTACTAACTAGGCAACGTATTATAATATTACTACAATATAAAATATACACCTATTTCGGAATACATACAAAAACTCTAGAAGACTTCATATCAAGGGCATGCGAAATGATTTGAGCAAAAAAGGACAGAGACTTCGCGTATGGCATGAGAAATGTAATGTGACACCGCGCTCTACTTAAAAAAAACCCATTGATAGTACATGTACAGCTGTGTATGAACTTTGTTTTGTAAGACATTTATATTCCGTTTAAAAAATGGAATGTTTTAGGATCATTGTTTTCGTCTAAATATTATTCATTTCAGTTAAAATATAAAGCATGTTCACACAAAATATTACGCGGGTTTTCATATTATAGAGAACGTGAAAACTTGCATTTTGTATAGGGAAATAAGTGTAGCAAAGCTCACTGCAGACAAGTACATTGTAGTTCCCAAGTCTGAAAAATGTCGTGTATGCATGCTTAACAAAATTGTCAGTTTTTCTAAATATGAAAAATAATTTTAAAAATTGGAATTTGCACTTATGAAATATGGTAATGAACTAATAAAATATCGTTGCTGTAATGTTTTGTCATTCACATAATTCGAAAATGTTCGCAGAAACTGGAATGTTTCGTTCAGTCTGATATACTAGTAAGTAGGGAATGGTCATTAAAATATCCATTGGTTACTGCCCGTTACTTGTCCTCTATCTAGGATGACTTTGTAGTTTGAATTTAAAAATGGATGCAACAACAATATGAAGAAAACATATTAGAGTACAACCAATGAACAATACTATTGATTTCTCGACAAATCATTTGAAAGCCTGAAAATTGAAAGACCAATGACCTGCATTAGTGCTATTCAGAAATGAATTGAGAGAATGAATAAATAATAAAGTTGTTTTATTCATAGCATTATGCTTAGTCACACTCTTTCCCTTGCGGAAGTCATAAAAGCCTAAAAGCTAGCGTGTATTTATTCAGAGATTAAAAGTTTCGGTTTTGTCATCCCGTTTCACCTGAATGTACTTATCAGTACATTATTTCGCTTTGTGCGTCCTGTATCATTATTCATTTGACTTACCAGACCATGCGAAAGTGATACTTTCTCTTGCATTGGAGACATTGCATTGTATTAAGCATCACTCACGCGTGGCAATCTTATTAAAGAGGTCAAAATCAGACCGAAATATCATGTGACATATATAAGTAATTACCCATGATGGTTTTTGTTGATTTGGTTGAGGTAGGAAAGCGATTAAACGAATTCTAGCCTTCACGCATGAAACAATTAATAGGATTTTTCTTGACGTTTGTTATATTTGTAAAATATTCTATTTTTGGACGGCAATCAATGTGTCCATATACATTACTTACCTTTTAATATTTGCGATAATAATCGAACATACGTATGAAACGGTTAGTGTGCAGTGTTGGCTTACTGTTTCGAACTACAGAAAGGTTTACAAGAGTACAGATATTGACGATGTTTATGTAGACATATGTTTGTATATATCGATCCATTTTATCAGGTTATGCCATTTCGTGTTTGTATCTTTGATGATTGCAGCCTTTACATTTTTTCCTTCAGCTACACCTTATAGCCTACATTGGAAAACATAACCTTCAAGATGTATTGGCCAGTGCAGGCGATTCAAGACGACAGCATTGTAGATGCTTCTGGCAATAAACTTGAGCAGACGACGACTAACTCCTGTAACATTGATCGTGCAAAGGAGAGACATCTTTCATCTACCCCTTTGGATCTCTCAGGGCCGCTCGGTGACTTACATAAACCTAATGAAGGTGAGATCCCGTTGGATTTATCCTTGAAACCGAGAAAACGTCACGCGAATTCCATTGAAACAAGAGAAATGTATCTCGCTCACCAACAGTTGTTTTCTATTGGGAAAAGACCTTGCACAAGTGCGACCCAAATGCAATACCAACAAAAGCCTGTGGCTCAAACAGTGGTACAAGGACCAAATAGCTATGTTGAGCAAAGACAGACAATTGATCGACAAATACCGTTTCAAAGACAATATTTACAACATAGTAAAATTAATGAGCATAGTCAGCCAGGACTTGAACAGAGACACACAGTGGAACAAAGACAGGCTATCGAACAAAGACAAGCTTTTGAACAAAGACAGGTACTAGAGCAGAGACAAGCACTAGAACAGAGAAAAGCTATTGAACACCGGCATATTCTCGAACAGAGACAAGCAATCGAAGAGCGACAGCGACAATTGATGGAGGAGAGACAGAGAAGACAGGTGTTGGAGGAGAGGCAGAGACAAGCAATAGAGGAAAGGCATCTTGTGCTTGGTTATGGCGACAACTTGTATAAAAACAAGCAAATGTCGTCAAGTGCAGGATATCAAGAAATTCAAGACATGTTGGTTCACAGAAACACTAGTCAACCAGATATGCCTGTTATTAAGCATGGTGCGAGTACGTCTTGGCAAAATCAACAAGTTGTCAAAAGTAAATCTTTAAATCAAGAACATTATCGAAGAGCATCTCAGATCCGGTATTCAAACAGAATGAAAACAAATCCAAGTTCTGATGAGCAGTACTATGCCATGCTTCAGACTATCCAAAAACAAAACGCGGCGAAGAAACAGCAAATAGAAACCGAACGCCGTTTTGCCGAAAGAGCAGTAAGAATACAAGATACGTTCACTTCAACACAGCCAAAACTTGTTCCTAAAGCTAGTACAATAGCCCATTCAGCTTCATACTTAGAAAGACCAGCGCAGGCATATGTGCAAAATACACCATTGATTAAAGATGTTGATTATAGTCAGCGTTTATGGAAAGCGGGATTTGCCGAGTCCTCCCAGCAACGAAAGATTGCTGAATCAGCCCAACACCACAACTCAGAAAATCCCCACGCGAAGAGTGTTGTTAAGCATGGAAACATACCGTCGTGTTACAAAATCAAGCAAGAACACCCCGATCTCTTGCCCACAGGCGTGTACACTCAACCATACAAAATCAAGCAAGAACACCCCGATCTCTTGCCCACAGGCGTGTACACTCAACCCTTTGGGAGTGACATGTCTGTTCAGGTGGAGCAAAAGCGTCCATATTTAAATCGATCGTCACAGATTCCACATTCCTCAAGTACACATAAAGAAGGTCTAGTGGTTGATGGTCACCCCCCAAAAATGAAAGGCTCTATGGTATCTTTGTCATCAGACGTTATTTCATCCCATATTCCCCATCAGCCGGAAAGATCCATAATGAAGGGAACCAGTGGAGTTTACTGTTTTAATGGACTACAAGAACCACTGCAAAGAGAATCAAAACAATGTCCAACACAAGAAAATATTGCGAAGAACAACATTGAATGTCCAAAACCTTGCGCTGGACATGAAGCATCGCTTTCTAGTCATAAATCGTCTATTGTAGATCAGTATTCGAGACAAATGCAATTTGATAAAGTCAAGAAAGAAGAGAAAAAGAAAGAGCGTGATGACTCTTTAAATGATAATCGATTAGTGACACAACTTTTCAGAGGAATTATCAAACAAGGAGGATCGTTGTTGTCTGCCAAAACGAAACGCACTGAGGAGACGAAAAATTCTCATGAAATAATCACAACAAAATCACAAGAATCAACTGTGTGCCAAGAAGACAGTGTTGTCGAACGCCTGTCATCTCCACTTTCTATATCAATACCTACTGCTTCTATTAGGTGTGAAACAGAGGAAAAATTAGACAGTAAACCAAGGCCATTCTCCAAGAAACACATAATAATGAACGCTGTCAAAAGAGACGAAGATCTTCGCAAAATCGTCAACAACTCAGAGAAACCTAAAACAGTCATCTTTTCCAATCCAGATATCAAGAGATCTCATAATACTTCCCCAGTTGGCCCAGAATCCCCCAAAATGCCAACGTTAAGTCCCCAACAAAAACTTCTGCCATCTTGTTTGTCTCAGCAGGTGACAGAACCACCTACGCTTGATATTGATGGTTCCCATAAACAAGAATCTTGTGTGCGGCCTGGTCCTTCAGCTTCATATTATCAGGATAAACGACCAAGGTTATTATCGTCTCTTCCTAGGAAACCACAGCCTGTGATAGATGACGAGGAAGACGACGAGGATTTCGGTGGACCTCAACATGAGGTGTCTATACATGATAATAGTGTGTTTGCAAAGAGGCCTTTCTTGCACTATAAGAAGATTCCTATTGCCAATGTTGCGCCTATGGTTCACGAAAATTCTGTCGAAGAACAAAACGAATTACTCCCTAACTCCTTTAACGGAAGTACTAGTTATAAACGAAAGTTAGATGAAACGTTTGACAAGCACATTACATCGTCAATCAAGACATATTTAAACGAAAATACTGAAACAGCGCTCAAATTTTCCGAAGAAGATAAATCTTCCTTAGATGATATCAAATATGAAGATGGAAAATCACTTGTAAAGAGCAGACGGGTGTCGGATTCCGAATGCGTGATTAAAGCAGCAGGTTCTGATCGGAATTACAAACCCCTCAAAATAGAGAGACGTCACAAATCTTTAATTCAAGAACCAAGTTCCAACAGACGAGTAATTCCAGAGCTCAACAAAGATCTTATGGTAAATATTGAAACTAAACGGTGGTGTTGTTTTTTAGTAACGAAAAGACGTCATTGTCACGGAAGTGTGTCATACATGTATACTATTCTATATATATACTATACGTGTACTTTGTGTATGGAAACGCTATATTTATGGGGAAGCTTTACTTTTATTGCCGATTTCTCGTATGAGAAGTTGCTTGATAGCAAATTGATGTACAAGTCCATTGCCGTAGCTAGGAATTCGACCTTACAAAGATCAGTAACTTTTGTTCAAATTAACACTGACTTTGTTCATGAAACGGATATTAACACTCAATGTTTGAAATTGGGATAGAAAAGGCAACGGGGCATTGCATGCAGAATTTATAAAAATAATAATACAAATACATACAATCCAAAGACTAGTATATTTTGTTTTAATGAATAGATTGCAGAGAGCGACAAGGACCGGCTTACATTCCACAGTAGAATCGGCACTACTTCGAAAGCACAGAAAAAGGTATTTTCATATTGAATGCATTTTGGAATATAGTCTTTAAAACGTTTTTATTTTTAAATAAAAATACAATAACGTTATTTTCCGCTTACAGGCAGACGACATCCGCCGCCGCGCGCGGGAAAGGCACCATCAGCGCGAGAGAAATAAGAAGATTCAGGGTGAGTTGATTCAATGCTTGATTAAAATTAGTAATTTTTATATTTATACATGTATAAAAATCAAGTCATCACGGACAAACACTGATTACAAAACGTTTTAATTTCATATGTTACTCCGCGAATACTGAGGTAATATGCGATTACTTCTGCATATGTGGGTGTGCAGGGATCCTTTTGCCTATTTGTTCTTTATTTGTAATTTTAACCGTCATTGTTTCATGTGAAATGAAATTACTGATCCTCCGTAACAAGTACATGTTAAAGATGATGCTTTAACTTTTATACACACGTCATAGACGAGCTGTAATATGGTATGTCACAGTCCCTCTTTCGGCGCCTTTTGAATCAGGCAAAAACTGAACTTAGAAGGATATGATCATCGATTTTGGTACACATATTACTAATGATGAGAGCAATGGTAATAGTCAAGGCCAAACTTACATGGATAATTTTATAGGCAGAAACAGTACTAAGAAGACCAAGATAATCAAACTTAACATATTCATCCATCTTAGATGGAATGTATAATGGTATCATGCAGTGTTTTGCGTCTGTTCATCAATCAACATGTTAAAATGTCTTATTTCTCAAGGTCGAGGTCATACTTTCATGGGTGATTAATCATGAAGGAAAATCAATGCTGATAAGGCTAGGATAATTAAATTGGGTATATATGTTCCCCATGTTATTGGTACCAAGTGTATTTTGAAAAGTAATACTTTAACTTCTCATGCTATACTTTATTAGAGTGTAATCGTTCTTCAAGTTGATGTTTAACAAGGTCTTCCTAGACAGTAGATATGAACACTCTTCGATATTAGAGAAAGTGCCAAACGAACACTTTCAGTGCCATCTTTGTCCAAAGAATGGTTTATTTGGATAATAATCTTTTCTTTAATAACTGCTGCATTTATTCATTTAAAGCTTCATTATAACAAGAACAATTGTAGCGAATGGCAATTAAAAATGACATTTAACTAATGCTTTAAAAACTGAATTTCACGATTTGGATATCATTTTACAAGGCAAAATAGGTTAAGGAAATATTTTGTTTTGTCTTTGATTGGTATAAAAATGTGTCATGATAAAGCCTTCTGCCTTTCATTCCAGAAAATCAATCTCTCTATATCAAAAGCAGACGACATAGTCAGGATAAAGCTCGAGGATTTATCGATTTCAAACCGGAAGTTCTCGTCAATCGAACCCGAACCAAAACTTGTAAGTTGTATTTTGTGATGACATTTGGCATCGTCCATCTTCTCCTCATGTCGTAGTGAATGTCAATAGCAATTCATATCACAAACACGCATACAAATGTTGCCTAGAGATCATCACATAGACTTCTATTGTTACGATAGTTATTTAATGTCTTGGTGAAGCGTTCAAGTATTATTTTTCGTATATATTGCTAAACCATGTAGAATTACCTCACAGTTCCCACGAGGGATAGAAGTACATGTATATATGGTATTAAAAGCTATTTTTAGAATGGTATAAAGATCAGTCTGTGTTACCTGTTTTCTTCAGAATAATTTGCTGAAGGGTTGATGGATGAGAATTCCAATCGGTATATGCTTTATGAATTCGTATACTTCTGAAAAAATGTCAAAAGAACTACTTGTTGAAAATTTAATTAAAAATACTGGAAGGAAAGGATGGGTAACTACGAGTCATTTACATATATACAATTGTAACGTATATAACGATGACATGATTCATCATAAGTAATTGCAGTTTGTCGTGTCTTGAAATTTACGAGTCGGACACCTAATATAACGTCTCAGTTTATTATCAGTAAAACGTCTTATCTTGCGTCTGTAAGCAATATGTCAAATTGCTACTTATATAATTGTATCTGATTTCAATGAGGCATTATACAAGTAAATAATACTAAGAGATACGCCATTTCCTTACAACTCGGTAAAATACCGTCAATACAGTGATTTTGATACTTGTAATTTGGTACCATTGCAGTAAAAACTGAAATATTGTCAGACTCGGACGTTAAAACAGAGGATGAAGAGGACGTCAGATGTATCAAAAGACGCGTCTACAAAAAATCGGGTCAAAGAAAAACTCAGAAAGCTGCACTGCGAAAAAATAGCCAAGAACTCACAGGGAACAACACAGACAGTTCGACAGGCATATCGCTTAAAATTGCCTCCATTGCTCTCACAGATTGTGTTAGTAAAAACATAACAGAGACTAAGGCTGAGGATGGAATTACAAAGGAAAACCTTAGCCCATCGAAAGAGAGAACACAGATATCAAGAGGAAATAGTCGTACATCTGTACACCTTGACGAGAAGGTGTCTTTAGATTTATCAAAGAAATCACTGACCCGTCCTAAACAGAAGCGGAGATTCCGGAGGAGATCAAGTACAAAAAGAATTGGAAAATGTCGCAGACGGAAAACGAAATATCGGAATAAAAAAATCACCACCAAGAAAAACTTCATACCGCTGACGTATCAGGATGATGTTGATGATGACGTCTTTGCAAACGATGTACGATGAAAGTGTATTTCAAAGTTTTAATAGTCGGATTCTTGTTTGATATTCTTCATTTAGATAAATGTCGTTGCTGTTTATATTGATAGGATGTTGAATCTTCGGGGAAACTATACACGGGTATTGTGGCAGTACAAACCAGTGCCACAGATCCTCAAGCAGCTCAGGAAATCAAGAAGCTGGTGGTGTGTAAAGACACAGGGGAGACAATGCTTCATCGAGCTGCTCGGCTGGGTCACCTGGTAGGTAAAGTGTTGAAGCATGACGAAATGGAGTATCGATTTTGAACCAAAAGAAAGAAGGAAAGAAATACTCTGCACACTACATTTATTGTTACGGTCCGGTTCTGATTCCACGAGGTATTTCATAACGAGACAGGGCTTTAGCGAGCAACACGTAATACGTCTTTTCACGGTATAAACTGTAAGGTTAAAGGCTAGGTAAAATACTAAAAGAGATATCCCCAACGCATTGCTGACCTTCACAGACATATTACATCTTTGGAATTGCAATGAAACAAATAAAGTGTATGAATAATTGATTTTTATCGCATAAATAGTTCGAGGATTTTTTTTTCCATTTACAGTGCATGACAAATAAATTTTAAAGCTTTTCCTAGCTAATTCTATGTATCTATAGTGAACATGACATCCGGAACCGTGTGGGAGACACATATACGTCATTTAACAGTTGCCAACTTGTAAATAAACACCCACGTGGGTGTACTGAGATGGTTAATACTCTCTCTGTAAACATTTAAAGTATTGACTTGCACGTTATGGAATATTCAAAGCATAAAAGGAGATAGCAAGTAGACAAATAATTGGGCATACAGATCACTACATAGAGAAGGCTTTATCTTTCGTTTGTGCCAAAAGCAAATGTTGGCTGCTGATCTTCACAACCTACCCTAAATTTTAAACTTGCGTTTTTTTCCAAATCCGCATGAATTAAAACAAGTTGTTTTTTTTTTTAATTATTGACGTCACATATTGCACCGAAGGCTCGACGATAGTTCACAACATGTAGTCAGCCATTTCTTATAGGATGGGGTTAGAAGCACAGGTCACTAGTGACACCATTGAATAGTTTAGTCAGAACCTTCAAATTACCTATTCCAGCATAAATTTGATGTATACTTCAAATAGAATATGCATTTTGAATCTTCTCAATGCTCCTGAATTAGTGCTCTGAATACTGCATAGAATGTATAGTGCATAGAATGCTAGAAAAACAATCGTTCATTATTTACTCGTATTGGATAGGAAAATTCCACCTTTGGGATAGGATTTACAGTCTCAAACTCGACAAAGCCTCTAAGATTATGAAACCTGTCCCCTCGGTGGAATTTCCCTATCCAAACTCGTACTAATGAAGGATTTTATTAATCTCATTTCCATTCTCAATGACCATGTAGCGTGTGGCATCGGAGTGAGAATTCTATTGTCATCGATAGCAGTTTTTTGTTTGTTTGTTTTTTTTAAAAATTGTCTAGATGTGCGAGAGGTCTGGCAAACGGGTGGTTTAGTTCCGCAGGTCATGGGTTCAACCTTGGCGGAAGTGGGTAACCATATGTAGTGAATCTACCTTCTGTGACCACGTGATACATATCAATGAACCCTGGGACTCACAACACAAAGGTTCAACAAAAGAAAACAACTATTGAGGCGACAAGGAAGTTGTTTATTAAAAAGATTTTATTTAATATATATATATATATATATATATATATATATATATATATATATATAATTATAGTAAATGATTGATTGTATATTGTTCAACGTCCCCCTCGATAATCTTTCACTCATATGGAGATGTCGCCACTGCTGCAAAATAGGCCTTTGCTCGTCGCTTACGGCCTTTGAGTACGGAGGGATCTTTATTGTGCCACACCGATCTTTGCGCTCTCATCCGAAGGACCGCCTCATTTGGTCTTCTCTTACGAAAAGCAAGGGGTAATGAGGACCTATTCTTACCCGGATCCCCTCGGGATATAGTGAGTGAAATAATTGTATTCAAGAAGAGGACTAAATGAGGACGATGCTTGATGTGAACGAACATGTTCATGTCCATTCTGTGTTGCTGTCGTTTGTATTTGTGTTTCAAGAATGTCAAACATTATTCATCGATCATTACAGAACATTGTTTGCTGTTTCAGGATGTGGTCATTTATTGCCTTCAATCAGGAGATGTTGATGTCAACACAAAGGACAATGCAGGCTACACACCTCTTCACGAATGTTGCGTCAGTGGTAACTTGGAGATCGCCCGCTTATTATTGTCACGTGGTGCAAATGTCAACTGCGCATCTCAGGATGGCATCAGGTAATCTACATCAATTACTCATCAAATAGACGTTCAACCGTTTTGTTTTGTTCATGCATTAAAGTACTTCTTAAATGCCAAAGACCTTTATTAAGTATATGCTTTTTGTAATGCATATCAGACCAATACATGATGCTGTGGAAAACGACAACGTTGAGATGGTTCGATTGCTTATCGTGTACGGAGCGGATCCAACTTTAGCAACATACGGCGGTGCCTCTCCAGTGAAAATAGCTCACAGTGATAACATGAGATTACTCATCAATGGTATGTGTCATACACTGTTAAAAAAAAACCACGAGCTGAAGAACCACCCTAAAAATACGGATTTCTCCCAAAATATATCTGTTGCCTACCAGTACTATTATGTATTAGTATCATGAAAATCTAAATGTGGATGTAATCCTCTTGTAAACAAATTCGTCAACGGCAAATAACCATAAAATAAATTTAAAAAAAACTTAGAGGGAAGTTTTTATGAAGGAAAGGAAACATGAGAAGTGCCATCAGAGAATGGTACCGTTCGTGTGTGTGTGTGTGTAAAACTGAGCTTGTACCGTTCGTGTGTGTGTGTGTGTGTGTGTGTGTGTGTGTGTGTGTGTGTAAAACTGCTTGTACCGTTCGTGTATGTGTGTGTGTGTGTGTGTGTGTGAGGAAAACTGCTTGTAGACCCTAGAGTCTGCAATTGTTGCTCAATTGATATAACTTTGTTGTCAAGAGAGGAAGATTTCTATAGATTTAGGGGTCAAACGGTCAAGGTCATTGAAGGAAAAGCTTGTAGACACTCTTCATGCTGCATTTTTTGCTCTATTGATTTGATACATCACAGAAAGCTCTGATCTCAAGAGAGGACCAACTCTTTAGATTTTGTAGGGTCAGATTACTAGAGGACTTGATAGAAAAACCTACATTGCGAGGGGATGCCCCGCCCTGCGGGTCTCGTGTTTCAAAAGCAATATCATTGAAACAGTAGTCAAGGACTATTTTAAGCAGGAAGACATATTTTTAGATCGGAAGTCTTTTTATTCTTGAGATGTTCATAGTGACATGAAATATGTTTTTAATTAATAAGATGTCGCATACACGCGTGTACTGTTGAATCATCTTGTAATAATTACACCTACATCATTTTTTCAGGTTATTTAGGTGATATAAACGGGTTTTCTCGGGACCAGAAAGAGGTAGTGTGGGAGTTTGACCTGTACGGCTCAGGTAACTTTACCTATATATACTTTTCTGTACACTTTGTGCCTGTATATTACAGGACATAACAGAAACATTAAAGGATTAGTGCAGTCCCATGAATAGTATAGTTCACACAGGAGCTTCGCGTTATCGATTGTTCTATTGTTAAAACTTGAAACACATTTCAGATAAGAGTGCACTTTTAATTTGGTCATTCCGTGCAATTGTATAAGATTAACACTGAAAACTGCACCACTTAAACTCAGCTTTAGTACTGCAGTGAAGGCAAGTTTCGCAATAAAGATGTTTACTATTGGCCAAATCTCCCGTCAGTTACAGGCTTCGTTTAGACAGTACACAGACAGCTAACAAACGTCCACCGATGCCATGTTAGCCATAGATACGTTTTGAAAATCAATAATACAGGAGAATTTCGCGTCGAAGCTTTTGCAGTGCAATGTACATACATGTACATGTAAAAAAAAAAAACAAACAAAAAAACAATTCGCCACTCTCTCGTATCCCAGTTTTGGTGATGGACGTTCTAATTAATTTAGATACGTAATGACATTTACGTTTAAAACCCAATTCCTTACACAGAATAAAGAATTAAGATTAAAGGAGAATAAACTTGCTAATTTTAAAAGATCATCAATGAGACAGTCAAGTATTTCCTTATTATTTAACAGATATTGTATTTTTGAAATTACATGCTGACGTCAGCGTATTACTCTACCACAGGCACCGCTGACCTATTTTAATAGTACATGACGTACGTAATATTATTTGTAATCACGATCATTTCTGTGTTTCTGGGAATCCTAAGGTGAACCATATTTCACTGAATTGAAGTGTATCGTGTTTAATGACTGTAAAACACGGGTTTTATTTTTCTATTCCTGTTTACTTGTGCATTACATGTATACATTGAATAGATACTGAACAGGAACAAATCGTGACACTTTCGTCCCATTATGTATAGTATTACGACGGTTAAACTTAATTTGATTTTAAAACTAGAGCCGATCCGACTAAGCAATTCCCAATAGTTTCTTTCTAATGTAAATGAATATTTCAATGTCTGCTATCATTGTTCTCACGGACAAATGCGAGATGAATAACCCGGCGGTACAAATTTTAGTTATATCCAATCCTCTGGAGATTTAGTTTGATAAAGAGAAAAACGAATTTCAAACCAAGCACATGCTCCCGTATCAATATGGTTATAATGCATTGGATGTCTCGTTTGTGTAGGTTGCTTACCGGAAACGGAAATCTTCAGTGATATACCAGAGGATCCTGTTATTGAATCAAAGGACCAATTCTTAGAAGAGGCCACTATTCCTTTATTCCCAGTGATCAAATGTCAAAATGGCGAGAATGAAAGGCAAGTGACAGTGCTAATTAGTTTAAATATAAAGAAATATCAAACATTTTGAAAAAAATTCAGAATAAGCACAAAGGGAAATAAGATTGAACAATTGTATCATAATATAAAATGTTAGAATTTTGATTGTCTTTTTTTCACAATAGAAATGAATCATTCGTGTTGGTGAAAGATGTTTGCGAGTTCTACAAAATAAAACTCTTTGACGTAATGAAGAATCTGGGAAATGTAAGCACCAGGGAACTTTCTGTAGAAGAAATTTTACAAAACAAGGATAATTTGCTTCTGTTTCAAAAGCTGTCGGTATTGTCAGCAACTCAATTACCTGCTGTTCGAGAGGATTCAGTCAACAACTTGATGCAGATTTGTATACGACTATCCAACGTTCCTAAAACCAATGTTAAAAACTCTCCATCATCAAATGGAATAACAAAAGACGTTCCATCAATGTCAACAAAAAACAGCTTAAGGATGAGCCCACACAAACAGAATAGTACAGATACGAAATTGGTCAAACACTCGTCACAAGACATTTCTAAACGAAAGACATTTGAACGAAAGCAATCTCCAGAACATAATTTACAGACTGAAACATCAAAGAGTTTGCCATACAAGAAAAAGTTGATATGGGGAGACTATGGTTCTAATAAACCTTCCACTAGTGGATATAGTAATGACAAAAGTCAGCAGGAGATTTGTAAAAGTAAGCCGTCCCGTGGAGTATTCGATCTCATTTCTGATGATGAATCAACTGACGACGATTTCCCTGCCTGGGAACGAACTACTGATCTCAAGGTTGTCAGGTATCGCCATGACAACATCGAATTGGTTTCCAAGTCGTCCTCGTCAAAGATTAAACACAAAAATTGAATTGGTGTTAACGAAGATTGAATTCAAGACAAGCTATGCTATAATTGGTGAAATAGGGGTGGTGCATTTCTTGAATTCACATTGAAATATGTATGTAATATTTGTTAAGATTTTGAACATTTTCTAGGTAAACGGGCATTGATGTCCAAAGGACTTTAAATAATTTGTTAAATTGTTTAGCCATAGTATTTTTACACAATTTCAATGAAAAATTATTGGGTGCTAAGGGAGAACATTTTATTCCTCAAGATTGATCATGGCATAATAACAGCTACAAAGGTCATGGCCATGTGACTGCAGTCGTGTTTTCATTGATCTGACTTATTGGTGCTTTGTTGTTTGTTTCTATATCGTCTTTCATTTTCCTGTTACATGTCGTAAAATTACGACAATTCATAATCATTAAATGGAACTGACGAATGATGATGTAAATCTGTTGTGTGGTTTCGTGTTTTGTGGACGGTATATGTGTAGATATAAAGGCTTTTTTCCGGTAGCGGAAATATTTCATTGTGAAGTGGTGTTTTGTTTGTTTTGTTGTTTTAATTCAAAACTTTTACGAAATGGACGTAATTTTCATGTTACAATTTTAGATTTCAACAGTAATCTACAATGATTAAATCCTTTATCGTTTGGTTCCAGCTGTGTTTATGAATAAAGGTGTCAAATAGTATTTGTTAGGTTTAAGATAATTTATATGAATTGTATATATATTACTTTCAGTTGTTTCAAATTTTGTTGACAAAATTTTTATGAAATTAGAGAATTTTAGTTACAGAGTTGTTGGTCTATTGTTGGAGTTAAGCATTTGTGTGATTTATATAAACGGGTTAACACATGTGCACCTGTGTCATTATACGTGCGATCTCATTTTGAAAGCGTTAGGTAACATTCACATTTCAAAAAATGTGATTTTTTTTTCTTTCATATTCACATCGTTTACCCAACAAAGTTGGAGATTTTATCAATACATTGATATTTTCCAAAAGATTATTCATTTTATTTTGCTCTATAAACAAATCTTGAAATGCAATGTTATATGTTAGTCAAAAATTATTAACTGTTTTCAAAATATCTGCAAAATGTCCAGACTGGTGTCATCTAATTAGTGAGATTTGTGTTCAGTAAAATGGATTCTGATTATATAATTGTTAAAGATAGATTTCCCTCATATTGTATCATTATGAAATTTCCCATTAAATGGTTGATAGTTCTAATGTTTGGTAGTTGTTGGTTTTTATGCCCTCAAGATCGGGGGGGGGGGGGGGGGGGGGGGGGGGTATTGTTTTTGTCCTGTCTGTCATTCTGTATGAAACCTTGCTAATAACTTTTGAACAGTAAGTGATAGAGCTTTGATATTTCACATGAGTATTCCTTGTTACAAGATCTTTCCATTGGTATTGAACCTTTTGACCTTGACATTTGACCTACTTAAATTTTTTTTTTTACATTGGTCATAACTTCTAAATGGTAAATATTAGAGCTTTCATGTTGTACATGAGCATTTCTTTTGACAAGATCTTTCTACTGGTACCAAGATATTTGCCCTTGTGACCTTGGCCATCTTCGGAATTGGCCATTATCGGGGGCATTTGTGTTTCACAAACACATCTTGTTTTGATCTGGACATGCGATTCATGCAGATGACCTTTTATGTTTAATAATAATAATTAAAAAAAAGGATCCGAATAAAAAAGCTTCAATAATTTCAGTTGGAAACTTGACAAGCGGTTCATGTGCAACAACGCTGACCTGTGCATAACCACTTGCGTACAGATTGCGCGTTACGGTGTATTGTCATTTCGGCTTGTGTGACTAAAAGATTCATTCGGGACTAATGATAACTTATTTATTTTACCTCGTATACCGTCTAACATGGTTTAAGCGAAATAAAATGAATTGAATTGAGAACTAACTGATACCAGGGAACTAGTAGATTTCCATCTTTGAGTCGACCCGCGTAGCGAGCTACTCCTTGGCATCGGGCCCGTCATGCCTATACCACCCTCGTACACAATTGAATATAGTTTGCCTGACAGTGTATGTTAATTGATTTGTTAAATGAAATCATCGCCGTGCACATAAAAGTCTTAATGTCAATTGATCGCATTGTTTTGTGAAAGAATATGAAAATAATTTAGAATCGGGCATCGATAGCAGGTTTGTAACTATATACAATTGGGAGAAGATGGGACTGCGGATATGAAAGCACATAACCCGAGATTCCTCTGACTCTTACCCCCGCTTTTTTATTGTGATATGTGCGGAGCAGATTCAGAGCGGACTCCATATTGAAAAGTGGTGTCGCTGCTTTACCTACCTCCTCTTACAACTTTATTTTGCGGATATATCTTTCAGGACGCGGGGATTCAGTTATCGGAAGATTATTCTACAAATAGATCATGATTAATACGATGCCTATCGCCGTTTCAACGTTGGAATTGTGTGTGTTTATATGCTGACGTCATGCTCAAAGAAATCGAATGGCGAGGCGGCGACCATGCTTCATTTGGCACAATCAACATTTAAGGATATTCATCAAAGTACTGTGAATACCGTCACTTTCTCAATAGCTGATATTCAGGATATGACATCTTCGCTAGCCAAGGTGACGCCCCATGGTATTTCTCTTTTCACGAAAGGAGAAACACTGGCGCGTCGCCCTTGGCTAGTAAAGATGAGGATATGGAGGAAGTTTTGGAGCCAAATTTTGATCCGAAAAGCATTGGTGTTTTCAAATACCGGTATATCGGATGATGAAATAATTATAATGCCAGTCGAACTGAAGTGAAATTATTCATGGAATCGAATATATAATAATTCAGAATTAGACTATTTTTGAAGAAGAAATTGATAAAGAAAACATCAAGAAAAAGCGTTGTGAAGAAGTTTTGGAATGTGCCTCTGGATTCAGCAAAATTCAAATACAGCAAGGAAATATGTCTTTCAAATTTAAGTTTTGATAAACAGTTGATATGATAAATAATGACCGATAAAATTGGATGATTTGTGAATCGCAGAAGTTGGGGCAGATAAATATACTAGGTAGAAATATGCGTTTAGGTATATCAGTGATTTTCCGATATTTCTGTCGATTAAGGGAATTTGGAATTAGATTTGTTTCTGTTTGACAAATGCATCGTCTTTCTTTTGTTTTCAGTTTACTTATAGGCATCTAATACGTTGTTGGGTTTCCCTGTCACCGTCCAATAAATTGACAATTACTGTCCATAACGTTTTATATTGGACAGTATCAGTCCATTATCAAAAATAAAGTCCCATGGGAATCTAGGTTAGAATAGGTCCTCAGTACCCCTTGTTTGTCGTAAGAGGCGACTAAATGGGACGGTTCTTCGGATGAGACCACAAAGCCGAGGTCCCGTGTCACAGCAGACGTGGCACGATAAAGTTTCCCCTGCTCAAAGGCTGTAATCGCCGATCATAGGCCTAAATTTTGCAGCCCTTCATCGGCAATATTGGCGTCTCCATATGAGTGAAAAATGCTCGAGTGGGATGTTAAACAATATACAATCAATCAATCAATCATTTAAAATAATGTATAGTAATTGTCAACTTATTGGACACCTACAGGTATCTTCTTAAATACAAGAACTGAGAATCAAAATGGGCATGAAAAGATTCTTGCCCATTTATAGTAGCTTTCCTCCAACATTTGGAGTTGCTGCCCAAATATGGTGAAAACCTACCATATGAAGTCTTAGATTCTGCAGACACATAAGATCTAAGAACTTATCGTCACAGGTAAATTGAGTACAATACCTGTATATTTTTGCGGAAACGTAACAATACTTTTTGCGGAAAAGTAAAATTAACATTTTTTTCAAAATTTGCGGAAAAGTAATTCGCCTCTCTCTTCTATATAAAAGCCTGAAATAACAAAGGATTACATAACAAAAATGTTTTAATCAAATCTTTAAACGGCAATGCAAGAATTCAGCGATAAAAAGGCCTCAACTGTGCACAGATTTTTCTGCACCGTTTTTATAAGGGATGGATCTGTAGCTCTCTGGTCTGTCCTGATTCCCTGAGAGCTATCAAAACCTTGAGGATCAATCACACTACATGTGAAGGCTTTGTAAATGTAGAAATAAATCAATGAATGTAAAAAGGAAGAATTAAGTGCGACGAAAACGAATCAGGGTATATCCCGAAGTAAAATGTTATATCCCGAAGTATAATGTTATATCTTATAGATGGAGTGAGGAAGTGTGAAAACCATGAAAGGTCATCTGTCTGATGCCATCTTAAGAAAGATCGTTGATCAACACCAGCAAATCTTGGGACGTACATTATTGTACATGGGTACAGCTGCTCACTTGTATTCGATTAAAGTAGTACTCTACATCGTCATAATGGCTGACTTCCTAAATATAGAAACATGGATGAAAAAATCGATATCAGCAATAGTTGACTTTTCCTTTTCCATTTAAATACCTAGCCGAGTACCTCAGTAAGTTAGAATACCGACTGTTGAACTGTGGGTCGCAGGTTCGAGTCCAGCAGGGGTTTTAATTTTTTTTTCAGATTACCTTCTACTAAAACTGTATTTTTTGACAAAATAAAGTAAATTTGAAAATTTTCAACTTCAAAATATTGTTGTACATATCCTCCACTTTTGATCTACATCAAATTTCTCTGGTGTAGCACACCTCCTTAACGAGAATTAGATTGGTGTTGATATTAGATTACATCTCGCTCTGAAACGGCTTCCTCGTTCCCTCAGTTGTTTTAACGCCACTCGTTGCACAGTGTAAAACGTTTATGTTTTAAGATGCACTTTTAAAATAGTCAAGAAATGACAAATACATTTCTAGCATTAAGACGCAGTGCTCTCTCTCTTTCTGAGTGTGTGGGTGTGTTGGTTTTGGTTACTGAATACACAATTCATATACATGTATAAGGTTTACTACAAATTGAGAACAGTAATTTGTAGTGCGTTTTGTTGTGAACTTTGCGGGGGCCGTACGTGAAAAATCTAAAACCAAAATGATTAAACTGTTTACCAACAGTAAAACCACGAAGCATGTCGGCTATAGTGTAATGGACGTTCTATTGGGAGGCGAAATCACTCCAGTAAATCTCCGGCCGAGAAAACGAATAAAGTACAAGCCTCTCTTTAAATATTCTACACCCATATCATAATGAAAGTAATTATATACAGTGCTAAATCATGAGCCTTAGCACGTGGATGATACCTTATTCAGCACATCATCTAAATGGAATTGATATACATATTCACATTCAGCCACAGAACAGAGATGCATGACTTCCTTGCCTTTGTTCGGAGTGAACTAGTTGAAACACGGTAAATGTTTACTGTAGAAGACTCGGGAGAGAAGTATTTCCTGTTTGCACCGATTTATTAAATGGAAATTTGATGAAAATATATTAACGCATCCAACTGCTTTCTTTTGTGCAACATAGTCTGTTTACGTTCGCTACCGCCCAATGATTTCAAAACAATGCTGCAGTCAATATATAAAGTTATCACACCGACGTAATGTAGATTGTGTAACAAGTACAATGCGCATTTTAACTGTTTAAAACACACGTATTTTTCGTATTGATCCCAAATGTAATTGTGTATCTATTCTAATGCACTTGAATAATAAAAACAAGTTTTGTTCGATAACTTTCGACGTAAGTATGTACGTGTATATAAATGTGACGATCATAGAAACAAGAGCTCCGCAAGTCGGGGTATCCATGTATTCTTATGCAATAAGTGTCTACAGGTTTATTCTATCAAGTCCCAAAGTGACTTTGACCCCTAATTCAATAGAGTTCATCCTCTCTTGATAATAAAGTTAAATGTGAAGTATCAATTCAATCCAGCACATAATGTGGCCTGAAGGGTGTCTACAAGCTCAGCGTTACACACACACACACACACACACCTGTAGAGTGTCTACAAGCTCAGTGTTACACACACACACACCTGTAGAGTGTCTACAAGCTCAGTGTTACACACACACACACACACACACACACCTGTAGAGTGTCTACAAGCTCAGTGTTATACACACACACACACCTGTATAGTGTCTACAAGCTCAGTGTTACACACACACACACACACACCTGTAGAGTGTCTACAAGCTCAGTGTTATACACACACACACACACCTATAGAGTGTCTACAAGCTCAGTGTTACACACACACACACACACCTGTAGAGTGTCTACAAGCTCAGTGTTACACACACATACATACCACACACCTGTAGAGTGACTACAAGCTCAGTGTTACACACACATACATACCACACACCTGTAGAGTGTCTACAAGCTCAGTGTTACACACACACACACACACACCTGTAGAGTGTCTACAAGCTCAGTGTTACACACACACACACACACACACACACACACACCTGTAGAGTGTCTACAAGCTCAGTGTTACACACACACACACACACACACCTGTAGAGTGTCTACAAGCTCAGTGTTATACACACACACACACACACACCTGTAGAGTGTCTACAAGCTCAGTGTTACACACCCACACACACACACCTGTAGAGTGTCTACAAGCTCAGTGTTACACACACACACACACACACACACACACACACACACACACACCTGTAGAGTGTCTACAAGCTCAGTGTTACACACACATACCACACACCTGTAGAGTGTCTACAAGCTCAGTGTTATACACACACATACACATACCACACACCTGTAGAGTGTTTACAAGCTCAGTGTTATACACACACACACACCTGTAGAGTGTCTACAAGCTCAGTGTTATACACACACACACACCTGTAGAGTGTCTACAAGCTCAGTGTTACACACACATACCACACACCTGTAGAGTGTCTACAAGCTCAGTGTTACACACACACACACACACACACACACACCTGTAGAGTGTCTACAAGCTCAGTGTTACACACACACACACCTGTAGAGTGTCTACAAGCTCAGCGTTACACACACACACCTGTAGAGTGTCTACAAGCTCAGTGTTACACACACACACCTGTAGAGTGACTACAAGCTCAGTGTTACACACACACACACACCTGTAGAGTGTCTACAAGCTCAGTGTTACACACCCCCACACACACACACACCTGTAGAGTGTCTACAAGCTCAGTGTTACACACACATATACACCTGTAGAGTGTCTACAAGCTCAGTGTTACACACACACACCTGTAGAGTGTCTACAAGCTCAGTGTTACACACACACATACACATACCACACACCTGTAGAGTGTCTACAAGCTCAGTGTTACACACACACATACACACACCCACACCTGTAGAGTGTCTACAAGCTCAGTGTTACACACACACACCTGTAGAGTGTCTACAAGCTCAGTGTTACACACACACATACACATACCACACACCTGTAGAGTGTCTACAAGCTCAGTGTTACACACACACACAGACCTGTAGAGTGACTACAAGCTCAGTGTTACACACACACACACACACACACACACACACACCTGTAGAGTGTCTACAAGCTCAGTGTTACACACACACACACACACACCTGTAGAGTGTCTACAAGCTCAGTGTTATACACACACACACACACACACCTGTAGAGTGTCTACAAGCTCAGTGTTACACACCCACACACACACACCTGTAGAGTGTCTACAAGCTCAGTGTTACACACACACACACACACACACACACACACACACACACACACACACACACACACACACCTGTAGAGTGTCTACAAGCTCAGTGTTACACACACATACCACACACCTGTAGAGTGTCTACAAGCTCAGTGTTATACACACACATACACATACCACACACCTGTAGAGTGTTTACAAGCTCAGTGTTATACACACACACACACCTGTAGAGTGTCTACAAGCTCAGTGTTATACACACACACACACCTGTAGAGTGTCTACAAGCTCAGTGTTACACACACATACCACACACCTGTAGAGTGTCTACAAGCTCAGTGTTACACACACACACACACACACACACACACCTGTAGAGTGTCTACAAGCTCAGTGTTACACACACACACACCTGTAGAGTGTCTACAAGCTCAGCGTTACACACACACACCTGTAGAGTGTCTACAAGCTCAGTGTTACACACACACACCTGTAGAGTGACTACAAGCTCAGTGTTACACACACACACACACCTGTAGAGTGTCTACAAGCTCAGTGTTACACACCCCCACACACACACACACCTGTAGAGTGTCTACAAGCTCAGTGTTACACACACATATACACCTGTAGAGTGTCTACAAGCTCAGTGTTACACACACACACCTGTAGAGTGTCTACAAGCTCAGTGTTACACACACACATACACATACCACACACCTGTAGAGTGTCTACAAGCTCAGTGTTACACACACACATACACACACCCACACCTGTAGAGTGTCTACAAGCTCAGTGTTACACACACACACCTGTAGAGTGTCTACAAGCTCAGTGTTACACACACACATACACATACCACACACCTGTAGAGTGTCTACAAGCTCAGTGTTACACACACACACAGACCTGTAGAGTGACTACAAGCTCAGTGTTACACACACACATACACATACCACACACCTGTAGAGTGTTTACAAGCTCAGTGTTACACACACACACACACACCTGTAGAGTGTCTACAAGCTCAGTGTTACACACACACATACACTTACCACACACCTGTAGAGTGTCTACAAGCTCAGCGTTACACACACACACACACACACACCTGTAGAGTGTTTACAAGCTCAGTGTTATACACACACACACACACACCTGTAGAGTGACTACAAGCTCAGTGTTACACACCCACACACACACACCTGTAGAGTGTCTACAAGCTCAGTGTTACACACCCACACACACACACCTGTAGAGTGACTACAAGCTCAGTGTTACACACACACACACCTGTAGAGTGTCTACAAGCTCAGTGTTACACACACACACCTGTAGAGTGTCTACAAGCTCAGTGTTACACACACACACACACACACACACCTGTAGAGTGACTACAAGCTCAGTGTTACACACCCACACACACACACCTGTAGAGTGTCTACAAGCTCAGTGTTACACACACACACCTGTAGAGTGTCTACAAGCTCAGTGTTACACACACACACCTGTAGAGTGACTACAAGCTCAGTGTTACACACACACACACACCTGTAGAGTGACTACAAGCTCAGTGTTACACACACACACACACCTGTAGAGTGACTACAAGCTCAGTGTTACACACACACACACACACCTGTAGAGTGACTACAAGCTCAGTGTTACACACACACACACCTGTAGAGTGTCTACAATATCAGCGTTACACACACACCCTGAAGAGTGTCTACAAGCTCAGCGTTACACACAAACACAAGTCCCTTGTATTTGAACCAAAGCTGTCCTGCCTGTGTAGGATATTGCTTTCCAGTCATAACACTACCACCACCAAACCTATCGACCTCCTGGTTTCAGTTTTCCGCAAACGTTCATTACGACCCCTATACACACTGACAATATCCACGATACCTACCAAACTGTCCGCAACATACACTATGAGTCTGAGACCAATGAAGTCGGTTTCGGCGATATTGTGGAGTCGGAATAATGCACACAAAAAAACCCCACACAAAAATACCAACAGGTCTTCACGCTCTTATCTCAGCACCCTGTTATCAATTGCGAATGGTCTGCTCTGCTATGCATATATGGGGGATGGCAAAGGATGTGGACGACGCTGTAGTTGTGAAACGATGACGAAGATGACGCAATCGAATGAAGCGATCCTGTGTTACTGACGTCACGCGTGGTGCGCCTGATCTTTGATGATTATTTGTTGATCCATGCTATCAATACTTGTTCTATAGGCGATATCAATATCTCCTGCAACTGTACAATGTGGTACATTTGCCTCCAATCGCCAAATTGCGTTGTTGCATTGAGAAGCATTGAGAGGTGGCATTTACCACATTCAAAGAGAACTAAATCAAAAATCGAGAAATCCTACTTTTGATACACTGCTGGTACCAATAAAAAGTGTGTTATACTTTTTTTTTTAGGATTTTACAAAAACGTGTTTCATACTAATTCTTGGGCTGTTCTTTTACTACGGATTACTCCGTTTACCTGAACAAGATACAGGGCTCACAGAGGATGTGACCGGTCAACAAGGGATGTTCTCTCCTACGCACCTGATCCCATTTCTAGTCTGTTAAGGGGTACGTATGATGAAGATTTAGGTTTGTTAGAATTCTACATAGCTTTTATTCTTCATTATACGTGCAGGTGAGAGTGAAACTTCGGGAGATATTGAGTTTAGCATATATTTTCTTCAATTGTTATTGAATCACATGTATGTAGATGGATGATCCTATGAAAAAATTTAAACATGAGTTGTAAAGGTTTATTAAGCTGTTTAATTCACTTCAAGTTCTCAGGGAGTATGTATTCTCTTTAGTAGTGAGATTGAATTTGAAATACATAAAGGAAAATGGCTTATTACGAATTGGGATAATAGATTAATTCCCATTAGTATTTATAGCAGAAACAGTGGTTATCCTGACTTATACAAAAAGACAGGGATAGCTTTTTGGAATTTCTATTCTATGTGGCGATTTAAAGGCTCTTAATCCGACAATTCATACATACAAATATGTAAATATTGATAATAAATCCTAAGAAAAGAAAAAAATTCATGGAGGTAATGGAACACCTACAAATAGTGGCCTTCTCCAGAATGAAGGGAAAATCCGTCAAAAGAAGATCATTTTGACTATACAAAACAGGAACGCATTGTAATAATGTTTAGCTGAATCTTTTCGAGTATTTGTTTCATACAATTTGGGGATGGGGTCTAGAATGAATTGCCTGATTATTCCTTGTTATATCTAACGCTTAATATTTACTGGGTAGATATTCTGTAGAATTTAAAGGCAATAAAACGTGTTTTCATAAAATCCTATAATCGGTCTCTGTAATTCTCGACTGTTATAAGTTCCCAATGCACGTGGTTCAGGCACCAGCAGTCTTTCAAATGGATTGGTTTTCGATATTGGATTGCGTTGTCTGTATTCGAAAATGCAGCGTATGAATGATGCTCAATGCAACACCTCAACTAGACAACTGGAAGCAGGTGTGTCTCAATTTGCAGTTGCAAAAATTTCAATGTTGCACAAAACACCATATCTTGCCTTTGGAGCAGATATCAACAGCGTGGTGCAACAGATGATTGTCATAGAGCAGGTGGACCACTTTGATGTCAGCAGCACGACAATGATTCACAACAGCGTCATCTACATCCCGAGATTCGCAAAATATCATATCAGACTGTTCGCAATAGACTACTGAATGCTGGGATTAGAGCGTGGTATTATTGTGACTCCGCAACATCACAAAAGCCGACTTCAAAGGTCTCAGACTAATAGTGTATGGTGGCGGTAATGCTGAAGGGTAGTTTGTCTCAGCGGTGAATTTCGATTTTTACTGCAGAGATGTGGCTCCAGTAACATCCCATAGCAGTATTCTAACACGACAACGCCAGTCCACATAATGCTTGTCTAATACGTGGTGTTCTGCAAATACACAATATCAAGGGTTTTCCATGGCCAGGTAACATGCTTGGGACGAACGTTCAAGGAAGTGAACATGAAAATGTGACAAAGGGTTTTAATTTGTCATTTTGATGTATATAATGAATTCTGAAAATCAATAAGATGTAGCTCTCTTCAGTAGGGAGATATTTCATAAAGATTAACTAATCTTTTCAATTCTTGGGAGCTGCCATATTGAAAAAAATATTACCTTCCCGCTGGGTTATCTCTTAGCATCCACTAGAGTGCAGCACTGATGCTGACGTCAGTAGGACACGTTGTGTATTTTTGGCACATTATAAGCATCAACGTTAAAATGTCATCAGCAGAAAGTGAATTAAATGTGGAACATCAGTTTGAAGCTGATGTTACAGAGGAATAAATTGTTTCTCAGAATAATACTTCCTCACCAGCAGTTGATTTTAATGAGAGAGGAATTTTCCTTGATTGGTGTGCTTGTGGAAATTGTAGCTATGTACATTCAAGGGGTGACTTTGTTGTCATGAGTTTGAACATTTTGTGTCAGATTACATATTTATACAATGTACACATAAAGTGCAGCTCTCTACACCCATATTTTGACATGGTGTGTCTAAGTCCTGTTATAATTGATACGCTTACATTTATCCATGGATTTATGTATCCAGAGAAGGAGGGTCTCAGAGGACTTGGATAACAACTTGTTAAACAAGTAAGAAAAACACGAAAATGAAAAATACCTTCTGTATTCACATGTATTAAAATCTAAACATAACATGGCATTTGTGTGTAAATATTTCCAATTACACACACACGTGATATAATACAGTAACAATTCTGTTGCAGACCTGTTATAAAGATTTATGGCCTACAGACATTTTATCAATTAAGTTAGACGCAGTCAGCCTCTTAGGGGGAAGATCAGAGTAGTTTTACCCTCATTTGTTGTGACATAAATTAAGGGAGCATTTCCTAAAGAGCACTACAATTATGAAGAATTTCTTGAAACCTCAGACTCTGATACAGATTCTGAATACGTATTTTTTTTTTAATGTAAATAAATAATATGACTGTAAATTGCATCTCCAAAATTTATCTGTGGTCCATGTACATAAATTCTTATGAAATATATAAATTACATGCCTTTATTGCAGTACGTTTATGTGACACAGTCACATTAATTATCTCCAAATATTTTAAAATCTAATAAAATTAATTGAATTGGAATCTTAAAATATACAGTGCTTCTGAGTAAGTTCAGAAGTTGGAGGAGCTGAAGATATTTTGTGGGAGTGTTTTCTTCTTTTTCTTAATGCATTGTAATTAGATTTGATTTCAATTCTTTTTGCTCCAAAATCTTATCCATCAATTTTAATATGAATCCATAAACTTCTTCTGATGTATAAGAGTGACCCAGTCAACAGCAACGTGTCTCATCTAGGTCAGAGCACAGATGCATGCTGGGAAATAATGGATGACCTCCATAAACCATATAATTGAATTGTACCTATCTTCAAATCCTTTATGGACATGTTTTAATTAATTCAAATCAATTGTACCTATCTTTAAATCAATTGTACCTATCTTCTAATGAATTAAAGATAGGTATAATTCAATTGAACCTACATGTATCTTTAATTGAATTAAAGATAGGCGTAACTCATTTGAACCTAGGTTCAATTATTGAGAGATAGGTATAATTATCTACACCTATCTCTAATTTATGTATAGAGGTCGAGGTTGTGAAATGTTGTTTTGAAGTATAAAAGCTTTTATATCTCAAACAACATTTCGAGACCGAGCAGGTTATTCTGCATCATTCACGAAAACAAGAACTTTATCTCGATTCTGCCACGGCCCAGAAATATACAGCTGATCGTTTACCTATACTGCTACGAATTAGGCAATCGTGACGTCATAGCAGTTTCCGAAATGGACTAGGCTGCTAATGCAAAAGATGGGATGTTAAGATATACTAGATGTTTCTAGTATTTAGTTCGATGTTGACGGATATACTAGATGTTTCTAGTATTGAGTTCGATGTTGACGGATATACTAGATGTTTCTAGTATTGAGTTCGATGTTGACGGATATACTAGAGGTTTCTAGTATTGAGTTCGATGTTGACGGATATACTAGAGGTTTCTAGTATTTAGTTCGATGTTGACGGATATACTAGAGGTTTCTAGTATTTAGTTCGATGTTGACGGATATACTAGATGTTTCTAGTATTGAGTTCGATGTTGACGGATATACTAGAGGTTTCTAGTATTTAGTTTGATGTTGACGGATATATTAGAGGTTTCTAGTATTTAGTTTGATGTTGACGGATATACTAGATGTTTCTAGTATTTAGTTCGATGTTAGGATATACTACAGGTTTCTAGTATTTAGTTCGACGTTGACGGATATACTAGATGTTTCTAGTATATAGTTCGATGTTAGGATATACTAGATGTTTCTAGTATTTAGTTCGATGTTAGGATATACTACATGTTTCTAGTATTAATTCGATGTTAGGATATACTAGAGGTTTCTAGTATTTAGTTCGATGTTGACGGATATACTAGATGTTTCTAGTATTGAGTTCGATGTTGACAGATATACTAGATGTTTCAAGTATTTAGTTCGATGTTGACGGATATACTAGAGGTTTCTAGTATTTAGTTCGATGTTAGGATATACTAGATGTTTCTAGTATTTAGTTTGATGTTGACGGATATACTAGAGGTTTCTAGTATTTAGTTCGATGTTAGGATATACTAGAGGTTTCTAGTATTTAGTTCGATGTTGACGGATATACTAGAGGTTTCTAGTATTTAGTTCGATGTTGACGGATATACTAGAGGTTTCTAGTATTTAGTTTGATGTTGACGGATATACTAGAGATTTCTAGTATTTAGTTCGATGTTAGGATATACTAGAGGTTTCTAGTATTTAGTTTGATGTTGACGGATATACTAGATGTTTCTAGTATTTAGTTCGTTTTGACGGATTATATCAGCTGCTTTAAATACACAGTTCAAGAAAATTAAACATACCTGTACGAGGGAGAGGGTTAACCTTTCTGTGCATTGACAAGTTTTTTTTTTACATGTGTGTATGCAGACGGTTAATTTATATTGAATGACAAATGTACTTCAGTCGTTTATGAATTTGTTTTGCAATATATGTTGATTAATGTTTATGATTATAAATCTGAATTATCAGTCATCGACTTTATTGTTGTATTAGTAAACCACGAGGTAAACACGAGTCGTGGATCGATTTTCTCCTAATCAATCATTACGTTTAAAGGTATGTCGCAGAATAATGACCGCGGCATTCCTTTGATATTTGCAATCGCCCTCGACGGGATGTACAGAAAGCGAGAGGTGAAACGTCAGGAAATGTATATACTAGTACGTATACGTATTTACAAGGATCATTGATTTAATGCATTTTCAAAAACAACAATATATGATTATAATCCTCCGATTATAAAGTCTCCCAAACGAAGTACTGGATGTATAAAAGTGACTTTTTCTGAGTACTTCCTCCCTTGACAAAATCCATGCCAATTTTAATTTAAATGACGAAGGCTTTGATTTGGAAATTTTTCAAAAAATCTCATTTTTTTCCTTCAGTAAAACTGGTGCCACTTGACCTTGATTCTAGTTTGTAGGTCCCAACATCCTCTTATCATTCTTGATTATCCCATGTCTCTATCAGTGCTGGTTCTAAAGTTACACAAGTTTTTATAATCAAGGTCAAGGTCAATGGAGATGCTACGTTGTAGGTCACTACACTCTTTTATCATTTCTTAAGATTCCATGTTTCTATCATTCCCAGTTCTAAAGTTATACCAGACTTATGTTTAGGATCAGAAGTCAAGGTCTCTGGAGTCACTTGACCTTCATACCAATTTGTAGATCCCATTATCCTTTTATTATTTCTGAAGATTCCATTTCTTTATCTGACCTAGTTCTTAAGTAATACCAAGTTTATGATCTAAGGTCAAGGTCACTGGAATCACTTGATCTTAATACTGATTTGTAGATTTCATCATCCTTTCATCATTTCTGAAGATCCCATATCTCTATCAAACCTAATTCTTAAGTAATACCAATTTTATGTTCTAAGGTCAGAGGTTAAGGTCACTAGTGTCACTTTACCTTGATATTAATTTGTAGGTCTTTGGTCTTATCATCTTCTTGTCATTTCTGAAGATCCCATGTCTCTATCAATTCCAGTTCTAAGATTATATGAGTTTGTATGTTCAAGGTCAAAGTCACTGGAGTCACGTGACCTTGATACTATTTTGTGGATCTCATAATTTTTTCATCATTTCTGAAGATCTCATATCTCTATCAGACCTGGAGCGCGTTTCACAAAAAAAAAAAAAACAACTCATGACTTACGAGCAACTTTACATACTGGAATTTTCCAGTTTATTTTAACATCATTCACTCCAAATGCAATTTTTCACCCTAAAATGTTGAAAATGAAGCCTCAAAAAGTTTTACTTCATTCACTCAAAGTAATAACAGTGTAATACAATGTAAGACTTGCGAGTTTGTCGTAAGTTGTTTTGTAAAATGGGCCCCAGGTCCTTAAGTAATACCAATTTTATGTTCAGAGGTCAGAGACCAAGGTAACTGGAGTCACTTGACTTTAATACTAGTCAATGCCAATTCTGAATATTCCAGGTCGCTATTAGTCCCGGTTTTAAAGTTATACCAGTTTGTGTTTTCAATGTCATACCAATTTGTAGATCTCACCCTTTCATCATTTCTGAAGACCCAAGGTCTCTACTAGACCTGGTTCTTAAGTAATACCAGTTTTATATCTTAAGGTCAAAGGTCAAGGTCACTGGAGTCACTTGATCTTGATACTGGTTTGTCCTGTCATCCTCTTGCCATTTCTGAAGATTCCATGTCGCTATTAGTGCCTGTTTTAAAGTTATACCAGTTTTTATGTTCATGGTCAGAGGTCAAGGTCACTGGGTCACTTGACCTTAATACTAATTAGTAGGCCCTGTTGTTTTCTATTCATTTCTGAAAACCCCAGAACTCCATTTATCATATTTGTCAAGTTATATCTGTTGAATTTTGGAATCAATTTTTCCTCATAGAGTTCTATGTTAAATCCCACCCCCATTTGATCCCCCAAAAATGTACCCTAACCCCCTTCAATCTGAAAACAAAAACATTTCTGCATATCTAGATAAATTGGCCTAACATATCCTTGAATATCTATTACTTTCATCAACTGGTTACGGAGAATGGTGTCGGACAGTTTTAGGCGATAGAAAGAAGCGGAAGAAGAAGAAGCGGAAGAATAACAAGAACCGGGCAAAAACAATAAGTCTCCAAGCTTCGTTTGGGAGACTTAATTATTAAGGTGATTATAACAATTTTAATTAACTGAGGGAGTGTCAGACTGGGGGAAATACCAATGATCAAAAGTTCTGATTCAGATGTTAGCAACGAATGAGCTGAAACTGGAGTTTTGAAATAAAACTATAGGAACGAATGGATATATTGCAGGTGGCCAGACAATGCGTTAAAATTTAGATTTTCTGTTGGTTTGGGATGAGGAGTGTTCACACCCTAGCAGTTTTTAGACCATGAACCAAATCAATGGGAATGATAGTAAACAATCAAACTTTTGTTTTTATATTGATCATCACGGGAAATATTTCAATATTTGATTGATTCCTTGATTTTTTTTAAAGCAACATTTTCAATAAAAAAAAATTGATATACTAGATGACCATTTGATTAGACAACTTCTGGTTTGATCTGAGGAAGTCTGTTTTTATCCGTTATATAGTGTGCCCCGCGGAGAAAAGGGGGTAGTCCAGAAGGAGATAAAGTTCCTCTGTAAATTGTACAGTACAGTGTATTTGTTTCAGACCATTTCTGTGCTGAAATCATGGCCATTTTTATGAAAGAAAATAGAGATATAACCATTAATGGTAGTGTCGACAGTTGCAGGAAGACAAGCTAGTGTACCAAACTGGGCACTTCGGCGGTGTACCTGTATGTAGGCAAATTCATCCATCTGTATAACTACATGTAAAAACAATTGCAAAAATAAATTAAAATTATCATTTACCAAACGATAGAATCGGCAAATACTTACCCCTACTGATCGTGTAACCATTGTAAAAAAAAAAAATATATATTCTCGTATACCAGCATGTTATATTTTACCAAAATAATCCCTCAATTCACTATCTACAGACAATTTTGAATTTATATGGAAATCAAAGTGTGACAGGGTGAAAAGAGCTATAGGCACTCAGGATCATTTATTGACAACTTTATGCATTCTCTGAAGTACTCATGGATAAAAAGGCCAACAAATAATCCAGAGGTAGACACATTCATGGTCATTATAAATGGTAATGGTGTAATAAATGAGTTACTAGTATTAGATTTTGTGGATATATATTTATTTCTAGATTTATAATGCCCCTAAATTTACAACGACTTCTGGTGCAATGTATATATAGCATAGTTAAAAATGTTATAAAGAATGTTGAGCATGATATACATAAAAAAAATTAAATGTAACGCTCAAGGTTGGTTGGATTTCAAACTAGATATTGATCATAAAGGTGTAGTTATCAAAAATTGGTAAGGTCAGTGTTGATGCTTTTCTAAACGATGATTATAGGTTTCCGTCAAATTGTTCCTTGTATCACGGTTGTGATGGGTTTTTTTTTTCTCTCTCTTTGAAATCAAGTGTACAACGATTAGATTGATTGATTGTATATCATAGGCGTCACCAAGACCACTGAAGGGATGATTGAGCAGTGAGGGTTCTTTAGCATGCCACACCTGCTGTGACACGGTTAGAGATACACCACTGGACGGAGATAGCAGTCACATGACACACTTTTACAATGTGTTATTGAACACTGGGTCGGAATCTATCTAACGTGAAATATTAATTTATTAAATAATTCACTGAAAATATTTGTGTTCGAAATAATCACGTGTGGATACAGGTTAGAATAGGTCCTCAGAACACAGCAGGTGTGGCACGAAAAAGATCCCTCCCTGCTTAAAGGTTGTAAGCGCTGAGCACAGACCTACATTTTGCCGCTGTCCTTCGTCGACAATGGCGACGTCTCCATTTGAGTGAAAAATTCTCGAGAGGGACGTTAAACAATATACAATCAATCAATCAATATAATGTTGTTGTTTTTTAAATCAAGCATTTGACGAGTTCGTGACAAGGAACATAAGGAATTTACATATTATGGACATTTTATCAACCGAGGAGGACTTCCGTTATCGTGCGTGAATTCAATTGAAATGAACCAGAACTTTGGTGAAATACATTTACATGATATTCCGGACTTCTTGGATAATGACGAAACAGAAAATCGTCAACTTCAAACCAAAATATGCCCCCTCTGGAACTAAGTTGGTCTCAATCTGTATGTCCAACTTAAGTCAATTTGAAAATCTTCACAAGAACCACAGGGTAACAAGAGACCAGTGGTCTTTCACGACCACGTGAGCACCACGACACACTTGTTCATAGTGCAGCAGAAAGATAATTTGTCGTTGAAACTTTATGATCTAGAGTGTTTATTTCCTCAAACTCTTCATCTTTAACAACATTGTGTCCTGGATATGGATTTTTTTATTACCAGTAACCTTGATCAAATGATCTTTGTGCATGACCCCCAAACCCTGTCTGATCATAAACACTCTTTATGCCAAATATCAGGTTCTACTGTTTTTCCATAGGAAAACATATGGATTGTTGTATTGTCATGCATAAATAACCTTTTATAAAACGAGCCCAACTTATATATATATATATATATATATATATATATATGTGTGTGTGTGTGTGTGTGTGTGTGTGTGTGTGTGTGTGTGTGTGTGTGTGTGTGACTTGCCTAGATGGTCGAGCGGTCTAGGGTGCTGGTTACATGCTGCTAGGAGATTTGGTTCCGCAGGTCGTGAGTTCAACCCGAAGTGGGTATCCAAATAGGGTGAAATATTCTGTGCTTTATATATATATATATATATATATATATATATATATATATATATATATACCTGTGACATTAGGCTCATGAATTGAGTACCTTCAGGACACATTTTCTGTTGTTTAATCTCTCTCCCTTACAGTTATGACCCGGAAAAGATATTTCTAGGGTTTTCACAGATGATTTTGGCATTGGTCATATTACATTGATTGGGGATCAAGAGTGCTTATTAACTGATGTTTCTACAATAAAAAAGAAATATATTTGTTTAGATAAATGGTGACCTAACATAGACCAAATTACATTGAGTGAAGCGTTGTAGTTCTCCGAAAATGATTTGTTTTTTATATGATCTACATTCTATTTTCATTTTCGATCGGAATTCCCAGACGTTAAATTAGAGGTACTATATTTATCAAGATTCATACGCGCATTGTTCACAACTGCAACGCATTCGTGAGGAAATGTTTGTAATGACATCAAAACAACAACAACCAAAATAAACAACATTGGAAATGTAAATAGTTAATAATAAACAATCTTTGAAATAAATATGACCTTCTTATCTTTCTCCATTACCAAGCTATGAACCAGACACAATGAAGGACTGTAACTACACCCTTGGTTTGTGGGGAACCGTGCGCAATGAAATTATGCATCCAGTTAATGTGCTAGATATTGAGGAATGAAGATGAAGATATTCCAAACATGTCATACATTTTACATTTCCACCGTGTCATCCATAAAACCACGCCCTAGTGCCTGGCTGGCTGATGTCCCTAAATCAAGGAGAAGCTTTTACAAGAAGTACCGGACTCACGCCGTCGCATCAGAACTCCGTGTCTGTGGTAGAGACCATCAAGGCTATTATCACCGTGCATTCAGTTTGCTTGTTTGTTGTCCAGAACTCTTTCAGGAAAGATATAATGCACTTTGATTGTACGAGCCAAATATTCCCCAAGCAACCAGGAGACACGAATTTCACTATTTCGGTAAAGTTATCCTTGCTTATCATGACTGTACACACTCTGTCTCCAAGAAGTCCGGCAATAAAGATTTTTTGGGGATATTTTGAAGGTTTTGGCTTTGCTTTCCAGCCTTCAGGAGGAAATGGGTTATGGAATTAGCAATTTTGCTTTCCTTACCCCATAGATGATACATATACATGTATTAACCTTTGTGACGAAATTGAAAACCTTAAAATACTAACGGACACAGTACATGATATTAAACAGTTTCTGGTGTTTGTCACATCTCATTTTGTTTTAAACATGATATTTTCTATTAGTAAACAAAACCAGGGCACGACCCCACTCTGAACCTGTCCCATTGTTTTATGGAGAAATAAACATTGATAAATGTAAATATTGTCAATTGAATATTCATTAACCGATGCAAGGTATACAGGTCATGTACTATGGTTTACTTTCAAATTGATGCACAAGACACCCATATCACATAAGGGCACTTTAGTGCGCATCGTATAATTACTTTAGTATACACAAACTTCCTGTTCATGATTATACAAAATTGCGAATTAATTGACTTATTTCAGCGATCCCCAGTGTTGATACACCAGGCAACCAAAATTTAAACTCGATTACCGACAGTGATTACGCTGTTGGAAAACAGAAAACCACATACTTTTAATGACGGAGATCCACATAATTCTACAGACTCTATCGTATAATGAACTTAATCCATGATATATCTATCCTTTAAATACAAACGATCTGTTAATGATATTTTCTCGGTTAATATACCCTCTGTTGGTCCCAATCATTATGTGCCTCGATTGAATGACCTTGTAGTAATCAAAAGCAACGCCACAGGAAAAAGCGATTGACTGCATTCATAATGCATGGCCTGGCCGGTAAAAATAGACGTGTCGGTTTTTATTTGATCTTTGTCACGATATTAATACTGTATAGTTTTTGGTGTGACGAAAAATCAATTTCTTTTTTTGGAGTTCGGTAAGGAATTGATTAATGTACATTCTGTGGGCATATTCAGTATCAGTATATCGATATTTGAATTTCATGCCAAAATAATAAATCACCAAATCTTCTTGTAATCTGGGTGGGTTTTTTTTTTATGCGAGTTGGCAAGAAATTAAACACGTCATTAAATACAACCCATTAAATGACCGCATTGCAAGCTTTAAATAAAATAGCCAACTAGGCGTTTATTGGTGAGGTGTTGTGGTATGCTAATTAAATGATTGATTGATGGTATATTGTTTAACGAGAACCCTTCCTCCACATGGAGACGTTACCATTGCCGGTGATGGGCTACCTAATTTAAGCCTGTGCTCGGCGCTTACGGCCTTTGAGCAGGGAGGGATCTTTATCGTGCCACCCCTATTGTGACACGGGGCGTCGGTTTTGGATAGATAGATAGATAGAGCCAGATCGAGAGGTTTATTTTGTATTATGGGGTACATGTATGTAAATAATGAAAATATGTTACTCCCTACCCCAATGACAATTCGAAAATCCCTACACAGAAGAGCTCTTATCTCGAAACTGGGGTATTGAAATATGTACAATGTATTTAAAGAAATCGACGTTCATTAAAGTCTGTGTTCAAAAACAATCATCGACTTTCATGAACGTCGATTTTTCTCTACAGACCACCACACATTATCAACTAATTAAATATTCCCATCAAACAAGAAAACAAGAATTTACCTAAATTGAGAGATATTTGTTTGTATATTGAGTGGATAAGTATCGTCATCCAGTGTTGTTGAGCTCACTGTGTCCATCTCTGCATCAGGATTGAAACATGTTGAATGTATATATAAGATGACCCATGCTACACCTGTACAGAGAAGGAGAAAAGAAAGAGCAGGCAGGAGTAGGGAGAAAAAGGGATGAGGGAAAGGATGAAGAAAAGCAAATGAGGGAAGGGAGGACAGACGCGGAAATAGGGCGGGAAAAATAGACCCCATCCATTCCCACCTACCCAAGTTTTCTATCGCCATGATTCGAAAGTGTGCTTGTATCTAAATGTGGGTTTAAGATGGCCGGTTCGGTTGAGTACTCAGCCAATTAGGCTGACGAGTTCTGTTCGATATACAGGCTCGTTTATACATGTATATCGTAATGCCGTGGATGGATTTGAAGTAGTTTTGCTTTATGGGCTGCTGATAGCTAGATTCGTGTTGCAACCTGGTCGTTTGGTTTCATTTGATTGTTGTTCCTGCTAAATAAGAACTAAATGCTGGTGTTAAAGTTTTAGTAGTCATATTTGCTCAAAGGTTAAAATAATCAACATAAATGTGTTTTGATACATATGAATGCTTAATGAGTTCAGAATTATTTTTCAAACAAAAGATATCTTTAAATGAAATATACAGAGTACAACACGAAAGCTGACTCATTTATGACACTATGCTGTTTTCCAATATGTATAGGAATTTGAGTACAATATTCCGCCGTTTCCTGCCATCTTGTTTGAGAGATCATCGCTGAATGTAGTTCTCTATTTCGACAGACTTGTGTATTTTGTGCATATTGCTTTTTTGTGCTGAACATTCTGATTCAAAAGAATAATCTCATTTTCATACCGTACTGTTTTACCAAATTCCACACACATTAAACAGTGTTAGCTACGTTAAAGGATCTCAATATTACCAGATGTCATACCAGCTCTGTTTGACATACATGCACCTACAAATGTGACAAAGACGGAGAAGAAACAAACTGCTTCAATAGCTTACTTTAAGCAGAGGATGATGTTGTATTGTACCTAATATACCCTTCATAAATTGTGATAATTTTTTTGAAAAACACGTTCACCACTCCAATACCATTTTCCCAATATATAAATGCACTGAAGATAAATCTGAATTAGACTCCAGAGAAATCCGTATCTTCTAGAATTAATTCAAAGCTATGATGCAAAACATCTGCATGCACTCCTCCCTTTCCCTCTAATTAGGTTTTCGAACAGAATGCAAAAAATAGGAAAGCTATTTTGAACAAATGGAACAAGAGTACCAAATACGGTACAAAGAACACCCCTTAGACCTTCAGTGCAATGACTGAACACACCATCACTATTTTTTTTTATAGTAGTGAGTTGGTCGCATGGTCCACAGGTTTAGTTTACAGTTTAGATTTGTCAGTTTATATATATATATATATATATATATATATATATATATATATATGACAACATAGTTGCTCCAATATCATGATATTGTTGTAAGGTTCGGGGGCTTTCAAATCAAATTAACCAAGGTATTAGAATATTGTTTTTCCAATTTTACAAAAATAGTTTTAAACCTTAAAAATTCCACCCCAATAATGTTTTACTTGGTGAATTAGACAGATGTTCTGTTGACATTTTTATTTAATCAAGAATTATTGGTTTTGGGGGAAACATCATCAATGATAAACAAACATAAAATATCTTTATTATTCTTTTACTAAAACTTAAGGATCAAAACTTATTACAATCAAAATGGTTACCGTATAGAAGAACACGGAATGAAAGGGATTTCTCAAATCTTTATTCTCTCTCTCCTTTTCAAAAATGGTTCAGTCCAGCTTAATGGATCGATTCAAACAAAAAATGTGTGATGCTCCAAGCTCCCAATTATCGACTTTTTAAGCTTTTACATACTTTTGAGAAGTATCTGATTTATCTCCCACATGAAGTAAGGTAAGCTATGTTATTCTATAGATGCAAGGTGAAGATAACGAACAGTGATCAATCTCATAACTCCTACAAGCAATACAAAATAGATATTTGGGCAAACACGGACCCCTGGACACACCAGAGGTGGGATCAGGTGCCTAGGAGGAGTAAACATCCCCTGAATCATAGATTTCTAATCGAACAAGGTAGTTTTTGGTGTACAGGGATGATAGCATATGGAAATCTGTGTGAATCTAAATAAAGTTCATTACCTTTTGGAATGCTACTTTTCAAAATCTGAACAAAACAATTTTTTTTTACCTTACCACAAAACGGTGAAGACCAATTTAGTTAAATTCTCGGGTCAAAAGTATTGATTTTTGTAAAAACAAAATGGCGACTACGTAATACAAAACGAGGTCACCAAAAGCTTTTTTCTCAATTTGAAACTTATTAAGAAGTTTATACCTTATCTCAATACTTTGTAAAATACCCTTTACTACTTTAATACTGCGTGTACTCTGCTGGGAATGCTCTTGTACGGGTCATGGATGGAATTAGGATGGATATTTTCCCCATGTCTGACGAACAGCAGTTTCCAAGTCATTTCCGGTTCTTACATTCTGAACTCTTACACAATTCTTGTTGGAGTTTTCGCCAACAGTTTTCGATTATATTTAAGTCAGGACTCTGAGCAGGCCATTCCATTGTCGGAATATTTTCTTGCTTCATAAATTTATACATACATGAGGGTATCAATTGCGACGCTTCATACCGGCATTGCTCACGTGCAGCACATTCAGGATGAAATGACTATCATTAAAATCAAAGGCAAAACATTGGAAATATATTAAAATCAATGAAAAAAAAAAAAAAAAAAAAAAAAAAAAAAAGTTTTAAAAAAATGTATTGGGACATGTAAAATTAAGATAAGAGTTATATTAATTGAAAGACAAATGATAGTAAAAACACTAGGATACGTAACGCAAAAACGAAAGGAAGAACAAAACATAGGTGTTTAAAAGAAAAATAAAAGAGAAGACATTAATTCAAATTGACATACATTTTGTTTAGAGAGGATGTGTACATGTGAACAATCAGTTAAAAGTGGCTGGCATGATAACTAAAGAAAGAAGGAATTTATGAAAGATGCGCACACGCTCTCCTAAAAAGAAAAAAAAATTAAACTGTTATTTCAACGATTTCACTGATTATCCAGTAACAAAAACTGAGCTATGGAATGCCAAAGATTTTTCTCATATGGGTTTTTCTATTTCAAAATTGCGGAATATAAACCTAATTACACCTGAAAGTTACATGTACTCACCGCCTGGCTATTGAACACAGGTACACTTTGAGGGTTTGAATTAACATACTCACATGTGTCAAATTAATTCCGCGGATATATACTCACATGTGTCAAATTAATTCCGCGGATATATACTCACATGTGTCAAATTAATTCCGCGGATGAATAGTTTTAAACTTTCATCCCAAATGGTAATATGACATCATAAACACCAAGCTTGCTTGAATGAATGAATGAATGAATGAATGAATGAATAAATAAATATAAAATAAATAAATAAATATATATATATATATATATATATATGTGTGTGTGTGTGTGTGTGTGTGTGTGTGTGTGTGTGTGTGTGTGTGTGTGTGTGTGTGTGTGTGCAAGGTGAAGATAACGAACATTGATCAATCTCATAACTCCTACAAGCAATACAAAATAGATAGTTAGGCAAACACGGACCCCTGGACAAACAAAAGGTGGGATCAGGTGCCTAGGAGGAGTAAGCATCCCCTGTTGACCGGTCACACCCGCCATGAACCCTATATCCTGATCAGGTAAACGGAGTTATCCGCAGCCAAAATCAGTGTGCCAAGAACGGCTTAACAATCGGTATGAAACACGTCAGACAGCATTTGACCCAATGTGAGGTATATATAGTATGGGTCATAATCTTTCAGGTGAGCTTGGTGTCTGTGCATTACATGAATTCTACACCAAATTAATAGATCAATATAATTATATACGATATACGTAATATCTTCGTAGTTTCGTCCAACAGTCTCACGGGATTCTCATGGGCACAAATTGTGCTCCTTTATCAGCTGACCTGTTTTTTATATTCTTAAGAGAGAGAGAATTTATTCAAAGCTTCTACATTAGAAGAAAATAAACTCTTCCGGTGGCCTTCAACTCGACATTTATGTTTCATTTAATAGTATGGACAATAATCATTTCATTCATATGTCGATTTGATACATCCCAGTGAACTTGAAATAAAAGACACCACGGAGTCTTCAACATCTGCTTCATAGTTAGACGTCTTATTCAACGGCAAACTAACAACCCAACTTTTTGAAAAACGGGATGATGTAAGCGTCTTCATTGTCAACTTCCCATATTCCATTATCACCTGCATATTGAGTTTATGTCTTTCAGCTGAGTCGATACGAGATCCCATTCTGTGTATGGTCAGTTTTTAAATCGAGGCAGGCTACTGACAAATAAGTTGGTGTTAAGGGGTTTCAACGATCTCGTTTAAAGTCAACATTTCGCAAATTTTATGGTCATTATAACGATCAAAACCAATACTACCTGTCATTTGGTATAATACAATTTGATATGTTTCATACCAATTGTTAGACCGTTCTTTACACACTGAATTTGACTACGGATTATTCCGATTACCCGATCGAGATATAGGGCTCACGGCGGGTGTGACCGGTCGACAGGTAATGCTTACTCCTCCGGAGCACCTGATCCCACCTCTGATATATTATGGTGTCCGTGTTTGCCCTACTCTTAATATTGTATTCTTTATAGGAGATTCTTCACCTTTTCATTATAGAGCAATCATATAAAATGCTTTCAAATAGATTTTGAAAATTGCAGCCTTTGCGTTCCTGAGATTTTTAAAATCTGTATTCCATTGTGACTCAATCCTGACCGGAGGGCATTTTATGTTTTCAGTTAATCATCTTTCCTTCTTATAAATCAAAGAGGATAATCAGGATAAATAAAATGTAGGGATATTCTTATAATTCTCACCAGGAGTGTCACAGATGCCCCATTTTCAAGAATTAATTTAATGGTTCAAACTTGCATAGAAAACACATTGATGTAAAAACACGGGGAGTACTTTGAACTACAATGAATCTGCATGAGGATGATTTCATTTCATATACTGTTGTTACTCCAGAGAAGATGTTAAAGTGATTTCCTTACATACCTGCATTCTTATGAAAGTTTCACCATCTCCATTCGTGACCTCATTAAAAGCACAAACTCGAATTTAGACAGTATGATTACGCTTCTCTCTAAGTTTTACAGCTCTAGAGCTAGTGGTTCAAGAAATGACGATTTTGAATTAAACCCACCTCCGTTTTACTATTTCCTAATTTTCTTCCATTGAAAAGGCACAAAAGCCCTATGTATGGACAAACTTGAAAACCCTTTATCTATATTATCGTCGATATAAATATATTTCATGTCTTTTTTTTTTCAATTTTTATTTGAATTTAGAATAATAAATAGCACCTATATATATCATACGATGATTTATTTCTTTAATTTAGACTTTGTTTTCCATTCGCCATCGGTCAAATTTGGAAATCATTACCAAACATGGCGACAAATCAAGGCAAGGGCGTCGGCCAAGGTGCGGCGGTCACCCCAATAATTTTGCAAAAATAGAATTTATTAAAAACTGGAAAATTTGTAACGGTGATATCTGCGCATTGGAGCAGCGAGTATAACGGCTATCTGTGGTCAATGAAGCGGCAAAGTGTGGGATGTACATATGCACCCGTTTGTCTATATACTTGTACCTTACGGATGTAAACAATAAACTTAAAATTTATTAAAAAGTATGCTTCATTGCTGTAAGTGCGGGTTTGCTTGTTCATTGTCTAATCAATTGGTTGATCGATGATGATTGATTGATGATTGGTGTTTTTCTCCACACTCAACAATTTTTCAGTTATATGGTGGCGCCCAGTTTTTATTGGTGGAAGAGAGAACCCAGATATAATGTACCTGGGAAGAGACCACCGACCTTCCGCAAGTAAACTGGGAAACTTTCTCACTTACCGGCGTGAGCGGGATTCGAAACCCGAGCCGAGCAGAGGTGAGAGGCCTTGTGATTTTGAGCGCGATGCTCTAACCACTACGCCACGGAGGCCCCACTGGTTGATCGATGTTTGGAAGCTTTATTTCAAGGTTTAAGTAATTAAAAATCATCGAAAATGCGGCATATGGCTAACTTTCTATAAGCACTAATCTTCTCCATTATTTGTGCACAAAGACGAACACCTTAAATTTAAGTCAAAATTACTCAATAAAATTTTTTGAAAAACGGAAAATACATTCTGTTCATCAGGATAAATGATGTGAAAAAGCTTTGTAGATCTATGCGTACATCGATCGTTTACTGACATTTTGGTTTTACTATGAGGTCCTAATTAGTAACATCTTTTAACATACAAGTCTTTCTACGAGTTAGATAGATAAAAGTATACAATTAAAATTGACAATAATTGTTTGTTTTTTAAGAACCCGATCTTCAATTTTTCCACAAGTACATAGATGACTATCGATGATGTTTCAATGGAATAAATGTGTGTTTAATATACAATTGTGCCAAAGTCTTTTATGATCATTTACAACAGTTGGTACAAAGGAATTTTTAGATTTTACATTTAGGTAAATACAATTTAGAGTATTTCTTGTGTCGTACTTTTAGCAGGAAATATGATAGTTTGGAGTCAAATTCGGCTCCACTTTATACGTTGATTTTATTCATCTTGTTTTTCGCCTAATTTGAAGCTGGCCCCAACTTGTTTCCAAATAAGTATATTCTCTTGATGCTGATAAAGTGAATCCTCTAACTAACTTGCTACAATTAGTTGAAATGCTTCTAGTTAATTTTGTATTTATTTGTTTGGAGTATTACATCCTCCCTATACTCTGTTGGTTTGTTGAGTATTGTTTGACGTCCAACTCCAGAATGTTTCACTCATATGGAGACGTCACCACTGCCGGTGAAGGGCTGCAAACTTTAGGCATATGATCGGTGCTTACGGCCTTTCAGCAGGGAGGGGTAGCTCACTGGGACCGTCAGGGAAACTAGAAAACACTCACAACCCAACATATTTGAATTAGTTAACCGCCGTAAAATGGCTGAAATATTGCCAAAACGGCGTAAAACCTCAATCAATAAATCAATTATCGTGCCACACCTGCTGTGCCACGGTGCCTCGGTTTTTGCGGTCTCATCCGAAGGACCACCTATATTACTCGCCTCTTACGACAAGCAAGGGGGTACGGAGGACCTATTCGAACCCGGATCCCCACGGGACCCTATACTCTAATCGAGTCTACTCCAGATATCTTTTCGATAGCTAGAACATTCTATTTGTTTGAGAATTAGGTATTGAAAATTTCAAGACTTCAGACAATTATTGAATAACGCGTTACTAGTACAGTGTATATGAAAATAGCTTAAACACATGAAT